>NW_022589816.1:442068-450963 GCF_004348235.1 Phoca vitulina
TTCTTTCTTTCTTTCTTTCTTTCTTTCTTTCTTTCTTTCTTTCTTTCCCTTTCCTTTCCTTTCCTCCCTTTCCTTCCTTCCTTCCTCCCTTCCTCCCTTCCTTCTCTTTCTGTCTTTCTTATTATTGTAGCCATAGCCATCCTAATGGATATGAGGTAGTAATTTCTTGTGGCTTTGATTTACATTTCCTAAATGATTACTGAGGTTGAGTATCTTTTCATGTGTCCAGAAAAATCTTCATGCATATTCATAAAGTGAAAGTATGAAATCATTAATCATAGATTGTGATAACAAAGTATCAGATGGAATTTTTGCTTCCATCACTGTGCACTGAATATGTAAAATATGGTGGATGCACACTATGGCATAATCATAGAACTTAGTAGCCATGCACACACAAAAACATATATTTTTAACAGAGTACTGAGTATAAGTAGTAAGATGCAAAATTAAAACTATAGCATAATGCTATGCATGAAAATTTAAATTATATGAATATTTAAATAAAAATAAATATATGAGTAAAGGCGTTATATCAAACACATTAGATTTTTTGTCTATTAAGGGTAAAGGGGATGACACTGGTGAATTAAATCAAATAAAAACAGCAAAAGAAAAAGAAAGGAAGGAAGGAATAGAGAAAAGGAAGGATGAAGACAGGGAAGGAAGGAAAGAACTATGGAAGCAAGGAAAAAAGGAAGAAAGGAAGAAAAGAAGAGGTGAAAACACCCAAAAACTCTGGATAAATGCCCTCATCTTCCAAATAACCAGTAATAACTTATTATTACTATATTGCATTCTATTACAAAGATCCATCATCTATGAATAGAATAAGTTTATGCCAGTACTGTGTAAGAAAAAAATAATATTAAGTGAACTATTCCTCTTGTGAAAAATGTAAAATGTACTTTGAGGACTTTTTATTGAGGCATTCATTCAATTTAGAATATTTATGGTCAAAAATTTAGAAGTATTAATAGAATATTAAGTTACATACTTGTTTACTTGTCTTCTCTGCTTTGAAGTCACTAATGATACGTACCAATGGATTAATACTGTTTATCAGAAAAAAAACACTGTTTATCAGTGATATATTTTAAATAACAACAGTGTATACACACTTAGACAGTAGAGAGAAGGGATGCCTACACAGGGCATTTATACAAGTAAGTACGGGTGTAAGAAATCTGAGCGATCCCATAATAATTAAAATCCACTCTCTGCCTTCTTTCCAACTAGGCTGTCCTCCATGACTCATGGTATGCCTCTCTTGAAGGCAGGAAGGAGAGAATCCCTCCACCCAAACTCTCTCCCTCAGCCTCTTTCCACACACATACACATGACACCACCTATTTTTATGTGTGGACTTCCTTCTGTTCAAGTGAACACGGACTGTGGTTCTAAATTGTTTCTGTCAAGAAGGCAATTACACGTGGTGATTTGCTGTTTAGACTTCTTGATGATCAGTCAACCTAACTGATCCACAAAACCTGTCTTGCTGTTTCAAGAATCTCTTTGGTTTATGTTAATTCTCTTTGAAGAAGAAACATTTAATATAACTGATCCAACATTCTTAAGAACTCTCTTTGGCAAGCAATTATTTAAATCCATCAATAACTTCTTTCGCAAAGAAAATTGGAAAAATTAAAGTAGGAAGTGAACTCAGTCACTTCACTAATAGCAAGCAGAGCTGCCCACCCAGAAGCTGGCAGCAGTGAGAAAGGCTGATTTATACATGAATATGGCTGTGTTCTGAAGATGAGAAGTAAAACATTCCTAATCTGCCCTGAGTGGTGCAACAAGAGCAGTGCTGTAGTTGTAGCTCAGGCAAATGACAGGTATACTCATTTCCAGTCATTTCCTTCTAGATGACTTCTCCTTCCAGGCAGATCCTCAGGTGATCACAGTTTTAACCACAGCCCTTACGTATCTAAAAATGCAGATTTTTTGAGGAGAACAACTTTTCTGTGAATTCAATCAATGTGACAACTAACTGAGCTAATTGCCTTACTTCTCCATGTTACTAGACCTTCAAAACCTTGCCTTTACCCATATCAATATGCCGGTGGTGTAGTAACCTGGGCTTGAGGAATTAATGAAGCCAGGAGCATTTTGAAACTTACAGGATGATTGGATGGACTTTTTGTGAGCGGATCACTAAACAAGTGCATGGAAATCAACATGGTAAGCCAACAAACCAATTGACCGACCAAACAAATAAATGGTGAGAATCAGATATTTAAACATTTATTTAGGTGATGGGAAAAGGCCTGCAGCATGGTTTGGGCCAGGCTATATTAAAATAGTACTATACATTTTTAAAAAATATCTATTTATTTATTTGAGAGAGAGAAAGAGAGAGCACAAGCTGGGGGGGGGGAAGGGCAGAGGGAGAGTTAGAATCTCAAGCTGACACCCCATTGAGTGTGGAGCTGGCAGCAGGGCTCAATCTCACAACCCTGAGATCATGACCTGAGCCAAAATCAAGAGTCAGACACTTAACTGACTGAGCCACCCAGGTGTCCTGAAATAGTACTATAGATTTTAACACTTAAAAAGTGACTCACATAACCCAAGCTTTCATATACACTTACATGTAGAAACTTACAAGAGATCCAAAGAAGCAAGAGATGATTTAAGTCCAAAGCTGCAAACAACCCAAATATCCCTAAATGGAACAATAAACAAATTTTGGTTTATTGATGCAGTTAATTTATTCATCAATAAAAAAGTGGATTAAATTACTAAAACATGGGGCACCTGCATGGCTCAGTCAGTTGGGATCCAAGTCTTGGTTTGTCCTCAGGTCATGATCTCAGAGTTGTGGGATCCAGCCCAGCGTCGGGTTCCATGCTGGGTGTGGATCTCCTTGGCATTTTCTTTCCCTCTTCCTCTGCCCCCTCCCCAACTTTTCTCCCTCTTAAAAAAGAATTACTAATACATGCAACATAATGGATAAATCTCAAATGCATCATGAGTGAAAAAGGTCAAACACAGAAAAAAATACCTAGATCTCATTTATATGAATACTAAAGATTGCCAAAGTGAGTTCATGGTGAGAGCTTGTTTCCAGTTGAAGAACTGACTGAATGGGTCATGATGTAACTCTTGGGGGTTAAATAATGATTCTAAATCTTGTTTGGGGTGGTGATTACATGGGTTTCTGCAATTGCTAGAACTCATCAAACGGAGGATTTAAGGTCTATATATTTTGTTCCATGAAAAACATACCTCAATAAAATAATTTCTTTTGTAAGTTATATATGTAATTTTAATGTAATTTCTAAATTCTAAATAAGGGCACCGGGGTGGCTCAGTTGGTTAAGCATCCGACTCTTAATTTCAGCTCAGGTCATGATCTCAGGGTCTTGAGATTGAGCCCCGCATCAGGCTGTGTGCTGGACTTGGTACCTGCTTAAGATTCTCTCCCTCTTCCTCTTCCTCCACAATTTCCCTCCTCTAAAAAAGTTTAAAAAATTAAAAAAAATAATGTCTAAATAAAAATTCATGGGCCACTGATCTTATATAATTATTATTGCTTTGTAAATACATCACAAATTTATAATTTTAGTTAACAATGATAGTTGGCTAGATCTATCTTCAAAGAATGTGTCCTTTATCCTGGTGCTTCTGTTTACATATTGGAAATTGTTTCTACTGTTGACATTCCAAGGTAAATATTTTCACTGATATGGCTGTTGGCTTAGCCATGCAGAACCAGTACATATGCATGTATTATTCAAATGAGATTTCAAAACATTTCTGGCTCCTGTTTTTCATATAAAATTGGCATTTTACAGTAATTATACAAATACAGTTTTCTAATGAGAGTTCTTTCTTTTTGTTTATTCTTTAAGGAATTTTATGAATAATTTCAACTCACAGTAATCTTTTTAATTGAGAAAAAAACTGGATGCATTACTTCCTAGAATGTTAGAATATGTATAAAATTAACTTCTACATTGCAATTGTGTTTAGTTTAACCTGAGTTCATTTTTTTCCCATAATGTGTTTAATTAAATACTGTATGCACTTTTTATCCTACTTCTAAGTCACATATACACAAATTAAAATTATCTATTTACTAAATGGTAAAACATGTTCAGTCATATTTTTTTGCCAGTTCATATTAGTGTGAATAATAGAATCTGTAATTACTAGTCTCAAAATAGAAAATTCTACCATGCCAAGGTAGTATAGGGAATTTATCAAAATCCTTTTAAAAATTTCATGGCATTGCTGTTTTCAGTAACATAAGGCATTTGCTATTCTGGAAAAAAAATCTCATTTTTAAAGTTGGGATATTATAGAAAAAAATAAAACAAATGTAACCTAAAGCACGCTTTACAAATCTTTCCAAACTTTAGTAACAAAAGCCTTGTGTTTTAAGATAACAAAGTTTAAAAAAAAAATAAGATAACGAAGTTTTAGGTATAGGGATATTAGAACTGAGGCTAGCTAACACATATACAAAAAATATTTCAAACATATAGGAAGGTTAGTGGGGAGAATAAAAAGAACAGTTAGCAAAAAGAAAAAAAAAGCAGAAATAAATTCCAGGAAATTCAGACATTTGCATTTTAATTAAAATGAAAATAATTAAAGAATGAAGTAACTTTTTTTTTTACTCTGAGAGTGAAATACAATGGCATCAAAAAGGCCTGGGAGATTTCAGAATAAATTGAATGGAAACTCTCTTTATGACAATTATTATAATCGGAGTTAAGTACTCAATGGATAAGTTAAACAGCAATCTGAAAAAATATTCTTTAGGAAGAGAATGAAATTTTTAAAGTGTTCTGAATTCCAAGTGCTATTTGGGAGGAGTCTTGGTATATTAATTTACTTCTGATTTTATTCAATTAAGTATAAGAATATTTTATAGTGTAGTATTATTCATATCTTATGATAACTATGAAAAGTTAAAGTCAATTGTGAAACTTTCTAGCTGGTAGAGAGAAAAAAACAATAGGATAATAAAGAGTTGACCTATCTAACAGAAGAAATCAAAGGAGAGAAAAAGAGCATAGAGATGTCATGTTAGATTTTGAAAATGGAATCACCAGCTTCTTCCTCCATCCTCAGGGGGGAAGAGTGGAATCCTAAGTTGCCATTTACCACTATGCTTTTTCCTCCTCCCTTCTTCCTCCATCTTCTGGGGAAAACAGTGGATCATAAAGAAAATAACCCCGAAGAAACCAACGGTATCACCATTTGCGATACATCATGGTACTGGTTACAGGAGAGGAGGATATGCAGTGTTTTCCCTTCTCAGGTGAAATAAAGACTAGATGATGGAACAGCAGATGCTTCCAGCAAGATACAGAGAAACACTGCTAAAGAAACAGAACTGGAGAAATGAGGTACTGAAGAATAGTGTCAGCAAACACTAGCAGATGTTTTTCTCAGGAAAAAATTACAGAGAAAAGTTTTAATATTTAACTTATATTCTGAGATGAACATAATATGTACCAAGTTTGGATCATTTTTAAGTAGAACAACAGAAGTTTTCCCCTCATGTCTTTTGAATGAAACTATTTTTAGTGTTTTTTTTATTATTATTGAAAATATAAACTTCAAATAGATTCAGAAGAAAAAATAAAGATAAATATAATGCAAGTAATGAATAGGAAGAATAGAATACAAACTTACTACTCGCCATATAAAGGTTGGAAGAGGAGCACCTGGGTGGCTCAGTTGGTTAAGTGTCTGACTCTTGATTTTGGCTCAGGTCACAACCTTGGGGTCCTGGGATTGAGCCCTGCCTTGGGCTTCTCTGTCAGTGGGGAGACTATTTGAGATTCTCTCTCTCCCTCTCCCTCTGCCCCCTCTCTTTCTCTATCTCAAATAAATAAAATAAACCTTAAAAAAAAGTTGGAAGAATTAAACTTGTCAGGTAGTTTTGTGGGGTTACTTTATAAATGGTCAACTTCATGCAGTTTACAAAAGACTTGTCTAAAATATTTTATTTTTTTAGGTCTTTTTAGTATTTATTTAAATTTCAGTTAATTAACGTACAATGTACTATTAGCTTTAGGTTTATAACTTAGTGATTCAATACTTCCATACAACACCCAGTGCTCATTACAAGTGCATTCCTTAATCCCCATCACCTATTTCACCCACTCCTCCACCCATCTTCTCTCTGATAACCATTAGTTTGTTCTCTATAGCTAAAAATCTGTTCCTTTTTCCCCTTCCCACCTCTTCCTCCTCCTCCACACCGCTTCCCTTTTTCTCTTCCTCTCTTATTCTTCTTTAATTTCAAAATTGACTATTTTTGGCCATTGGCTTTTCAGAATAAAAGAAAAGGATAATATACTTTGTGAGATCCAGTGAAAAATCCTATTATAATTATTATAATTATGGTTGATATTGTTCAAAAATATTAGTAGATTAACTGTAATAGCTAAAAACCAGAAGCAACTTAAATGTCCAACAGCAAGAGCCTGAGGCGTGTATATAGGAAAGTGTGCAGGGTTCATAAGGAGCATCACTGAAAGCAATGGGGAAAGCAATCTCTCTTTTCCCCTATGATCGTTTGCTTTGTTTCTTAAAAATTAAAAATAAGGGGCGCCTGGGTGGCTCAGTCGTTAAACGTCTGCCTTTGGCTCAGGTCGTGATCCCAGGGTCCTGGAATCAAGCCCCATATCGGGCTCCCTGCTCCACGGGGAAGTCTGCTTCTCCCTCTCCCACTCCCCCTGCTTGTGTTCCCTCTCTCGCTATGTCTCTCTCTGTCAAATAAATAAATAAAAATCTTTAAAAAAAATAAATTGATACCCAGCAAACACTAACACCTAGATAAGCTGGCTCAAAGCAATACCAAGCAAAATAGACATGAAGGCAAAACATATCATTAGATATAGAACGGTTATACACACTGAAGAACAATTGAATTCACCAACCAAAACAATAACAATACTAAACTTATCTGAACTAGAAACATAGCTCCAAGTTGCATAAAGCAAATAACTGATAGCAGTGACATAGAAGCTGATATTTCCAAAATTACTGTAGTAGTTTTAAGGAATCTCTCTCAGTAGTTTCTGGATCAAGCAGACAAAATTATGAAGACGTTTAGTGATAATTTGAAAGGAAAAATTAAAATTTTTCTATCTAAAATAAATACATATATGATTTTGGTACTATCAATTCCCAGTGTCCTAAAATGAATACAGATCCTTTACTAACAAATACCAAATTTTTGGACAGGAAAAAAAATAGATAAAAGACTTATAGGGAGAAAACTTAAAAATTAAAACACACTTTTTAAAATTAAATACACAAAAATGTATACTATATTCATGCGTAGAGAAAGTAAATATAATATTTCTCCCAAAAGAAACCACAAATTCATGAAATATAAACCATAATTATAATAATTATAATAGGATTTTTCACTGGATCTCACAAAGTATATTATCCTTTTCTTTTATTCTGAAAAGCCAATGGCCAAAAATAGTCAATTTTGAAATTAAAGAAGAATAAGAGAGGAAGAGAAAAAGGGAAGGGGTGTGGAGGAGGAGGAAGAGGTGGGAAGGGGAAAAAGAAGAGGAAGAAGGAGAAGAGTAGGAAAGAGGAAAAAACAGGAAGGGGAGGGGCAGAAGAAGAAGGAGGACAAGGAGGAGGAGAAGAAGAAAGAGAAGGAGAGCACAACAACAATATGTGCTGGAAACATGTTCAAAAATATTAGTAGAGGGGGCGGAGCAAGATGGCGGAGGAGTAGGAGACCTGGATTTCGTCTCCTCTCAGGAATTCAGCTGGATAGGGATCAAACCATTCTGAACACCTACAAATTCAACAGGAGATCGAAGAAAAGAATAGCAACAACTCTCTGAACAGAAAAGCGACCACTTTCTGGAAGGTAGGACGTGCGGAGAAGTGAATCCGAGGCGTTATTCGGGAGAATAGACAGTGGGGGAGGGGCCTCCGTCGGCCGCTTCTGGCAAGTGATAGAGCCGGGGAGCACAAAATCGGAACTTTTAGAAGTCTGCTCCGCTGAGGGACGTCACTCTGGTGGCGAAGTGGGGGGTGGAACCCTCGCGGGACAGTGTGGTCTCAGGACCCTCGGGGTCACAGAAAGACCGGGGGTGCCTGAGTGCGGCAGAGCTCCCAGGTATCGGAGCAGGGAAGCCGGCTGGAGAGACGGAGCCCAGGCGCGGGCTCTCAGCTCGGGGTTGTCATAAACCGTGATCCACGGCACAGTCGGGCCACTGCTCCTCCAGCAGGGACCCAACAAGCGGCAGATCCGGGGAGACTCACCTTCTTCCCCCGGGAGGAGAGGTGCGGGAGCGCACCGCGGGGATCTGCTGGGTTTGGAGACTCCACCCGGGGTCGGGTGCCAGATAGAAAGGCGCAGTCACAGGCCGGGTGAGCGCGGAGTGTGGCCAGAGACCGGGGAGACGGGAGTGACTGACTGCTTTTCTCTGGGGGCTCGCTGAGGAGCGGGACCCCGAGTTCTCGGCTCCGCCGGGGCGGAGACTGGGAGGCCGCCATTTTCACTCTCCGCCTCCAAAGCTGTACGGAAAGCTTGCAGGGAACAAAAGCTCCGGAGAGCAAACCCGAGCAGATTACTTAGCCCGGACCGGCAAGGGCGGGGCAATTTTGCCTCCGGCAAAGACATTTGGGAACCACGGCAACAGGCCCCTCCCCCAGAAGATCAGCGAGAACAGCCAGCCAAGACCAAGTTTACCGATCAATGAGAACGGCAGAACTCCAGCGCTAGGGGAATACTGCACATGGAATTCATGGCTTTTTTACCATGATTCTTTAGCCTTTCAAAGTTAATTATTTTTTTTAACTGTCTTTTTTTCTTTTTTCCTTTTTTCTTTTTTTTTGAATTTTTCTTTTTCCCTTTTTCAACCAACATCTTATCAATCCTTTTTTTAAAAAAAA
>NW_022589816.1:451063-454585 GCF_004348235.1 Phoca vitulina
TTTTTTCTACTCCCCTGCCTGATCACATTCTCTCCCTTTTTTCTTTCTTTCTTTTTTTTTTTAATCCTCTTCTTTCTTTTTTCAAACAACTTATCAAATCCTTTTTTAAAATTTTTTATAATTTCCATCTTTACAGTCATATTCCATCCCTTCATCATATCAACCCTTATTTTTGTACATATATAAGTTTTTCTTTCTTTAAAATTTTGGGAGGGACTTTCTTTTAACAGACCAAAATACACCCAAAATCTAGTGTGTGGCACTGATCTATAATCCAGCCTGATCATATTTGATCACATTCTGTTTTTGTTTTGTTTTGTTTTGTTCTGCTTTTGTTTGTTTTTATCTTTATCTTTTTCTTTTTTCTTTTTTTCTTTCCTTTTCTTTTTTCTCTCTTTCCCTTTCTTTTCCCACTGCTTCAGGTCTTTTCTGATTTGTTAAGAGTATATTTTCTGGGGACGTTGTTACCCTGCTAGCATTTTGTTCTCTCATTAATCTATTCTCCTCTGCACAAAATGACAAGACGGAAAAAATCACCTCAACAAAAAGAACAAGAGGTAGTACCGACTGCCAGGGACCTACTCAATACGGACATTAGTACGATGTCAGATCTAGAGTTCAGAATCATCACTTTAAAGATACTAGCTGGGCTTGAAAAAAACATGGAAGTTATTAGAAAAACCCTTTCTGGAGAAGTAAAAGAACTAAAATCGAACCAAGTAGAAATCAAAAAGGCTATCAATGAGGTGCAATCAAATATGGGGGCGCTAACTGCTAGGATAAATGAGGCAGAAGAAAGAATCAGTGAGATAGAAGACCAAATGATGGAAAATAAAGAAGCTGAGAAAAAGAGAGATAAACAACTACTGGATCACGAGGGCAGAATTCGAGAGATAAACGATACCATAAGACGAAACAACATTAGAATAATTGGGATCCCAGAAGAAGAAGAAAGAGAGAGAGGGGCAGAAGGTATAATGGAGCAAATTATAGCAGAGAACTTCCCTAATTTGGGGAAGGAAACGGGCATCAAAATCCAGGAAGCACAGAGAACCCCTCTCAAAATCAATAAAAATAGGTCAACACCCCGACATCTAATAGTAAAACTTACGAGTCTCAGAGACAAAGAGAAAATCCTGAAAGCAGCTCGGGAGAAGAGATATGTAACCTACAATGGTAGAAACATTAGATTGGCAACAGACTTATCCACAGAGACCTGGCAGGCCAGAAAGGACTGGCAGGACATATTCAGAGCACTAAATGAGAAAAATATGCAGCCAAGAATACTATATCCAGCTAGGCTGTCATTGAAAATTGAAGGAGAGATAAAAAGCTTCCAGGACAAACAAAAACTAAAGGAATTTGCAAACACGAAACCAGCCCTACGAGAAATATTGAAAGGGGTCCTCTAAGCAAAGAGAGAGCCTAAAAGCAACATAGACCAGAAAGGAACACAAACAATATACAGTAACAGTCACTTTACAGGCAATACAATGGCACTGAATTCCTATCTTTCAATAGTTACCCTGAATGTAAATGGGCTAAATGCCCCAATCAAAAGACACAGGCTATCAGATTGGATTAAAAAACAAGACCCATCGATATGCTGTCTGCAAGAGACTCATTTTAGACCCAAAGACACCCCCAGATTGAAAGTGAGGGGGTGGAAAACCATTTACCATGCTAATGGACACCAAAAGAAAGCTGGGGTGGCAATCCTTATATCAGACAAATTAGATTTTAAACCAAAGACTGTAATAAGAGATGAGGAAGGACACTATATCCTACTTAAAGGGTCTATCCAACAAGAAGGTCTAACAATTGTAAATATCTATGCCCCTAACATGGGAGCAGCCAATTATATAAGGCAATTAATAACAAAAGCAAAGAAACACATCGACAACAATACAATAATAGTGGGGGACTTTAACACCCCCCTCACTGAAATGGACAGATCGTCTAAGCAAAAGATCAACAAGGAAATAAAGACTTTAAATGACACACTGGACCAAATGGACTTCACAGACATATTCAGAACATTCCATCCCAAAGCAACGGAATACACATTCTTCTCTAGTGCCCATGGAACATTCTCCAGAATAGATCACATCCTAGGTCATAAATCAGGTCTCAACCGGTACCAGAAGATTGGGATCATCCCCTGCCTATTTACAGACCACAATGCTTTGAAACTAGAACTCAATCACAAGAGGAAAGTCGGAAAGAACTCAAATACATGGAGGCTAAAGAGCATCCTACTGAAGAATGAATGGGTCAACCAGGAAATTAAAGAAGAATTAAAAAAATTCATGGAAACCAATGAAAATGAAAACACAACTATTCAAAATCTTTGGGATACAGCAAAGGCAGTCCTAAGAGGAAAGTATATAGCAATACAAGCCTTTCTCAAGAAACAAGAAAGGTCTCAAGTACACAACCTAACCCTACACCTAAAGGAGCTGGAGAAAGAACAGCAAATAAAGCCTAAACCCAGCAGGAGAAGAGAAATAATAAAGATCAGAGCAGGAATCAATGAAATAGAAACCAAAAGAACAGTAGAACAGATCAGTGAAACTAGGAGCTGGTTCTTTGAAAGAATTAACAAGATTGATAAACCCCTGGCCAGACTTATCAAAAAGAAAAGAGAAATGACCCAAATCAACAAAATCATGAATGAAAGAGGAGAGATCACAACCAACACCAAAGAAATACAAACAATTATAAGAACATATTATGAGCAACTCTATGCCAGCAAATTAGATAACCTGGAAGAAATGGATGCATTCCTAGAGATGTATCAACTACCAAAACTGAACCAGGAAGAAATAGAAAACCTGAACAGACCTATAACCACTAAGGACATAGAAGCAGTCATCAAAAATCTCCCAAAACACAAAAGCCCAGGGCCAGATGGCTTCCCAGGGGAATTCTACCAAACATTTCAAGAAGAATTAATACCTATCCTTCTGAAATTGTTCCAAAAAATAGAAATGGAAGGAAAACTTCCAAACTCATTTTATGAGGCCAGCATTACCTTGATCCCAAAACCAGACAAAGACCCCATCAAAAAGGAGAATTACAGACCAATATCCCTGATGAACATGGATGCAAAAATTCTCACCAAAATACTAGCCAATAGGATCCAACAGTACATTAAAAGGATTATTCACCATGACCAAGTCGGATTTATCCCTGAGCTGCAAGGTTGGTTCAACATCTGCAAATCAATCAACGTGATACAATACATTAACAAAAGAAAGAACAAGAATCATATGATCCTCTCAATAGATGCAGAAAAAGCATTTGACAAAGTACAGCATCCTTTCTTGATCAAAACTCTTCAGAGGATAGGGATAGAGGGTACATACCTCAATATCAAAAAAGCCATCTATGAAAAACCTACAGCGAATATCATTCTCAATGGGGAAAAACTGAGAGCTTTCCCCCTAAGGTCAGGAATGCGGCAGGGATGTCCACTATCACCACTGCTATTCAACATAGTATTGGAAGTCCTAGCCACAG
>NW_022589816.1:459585-570348 GCF_004348235.1 Phoca vitulina
CCAGTCAGAATGGCTAAAATTAACAAGTCAGGAAATGACAGATGTTGGCGGGGATGCGGAGAAAGGGGAACCCTCCTACACTGTTGGTGGGAATGCAAGCTGGTGCAGCCACTCTGGAAAACAGTATGGAGGTTCCTCAAAAAGTTGAAAATAGAGCTACCATATGATCCAGCAATTGCACTACTGGGTATTTACCCCAAAGATACAAAAGTAGGGACCCGAAAGGCTACGTGCACCCCGATGTTTATAGCAGCAATGTCCACAATAGCCAAACTGTGGAAAGAGCCAAGATGTCCATCAACAGATGAATGGATAAAGAAGATGTGGTATATATATACAATGGAATATTATGCAGCCATCAAAAGGAATAAGATCTTGCCATTTGCAACGACGTGGATGGAACTGGAGGGTATTATGCTGAGCAAAATAAGTCAAACAGAGAAAGACATGTATCATATGACCTCACTGATATGAGGAATTCTTAATCTCAGGAAACAAACTGAGGGTTGCTGGAGTGGGGGGTGGGGTGGGAGGGATGGGGTGACTGGGTGATGGACACTGGGGAGGGTATGTGTTCTGGTAAGCGCTGTGAATTGTGCAAGACTGTTGAATCTCAGATCTGTACCTCTGAAACAAATAATGCAATATATGTTAAGAAAGAAAAAAAGAAGAAGAAGAATGTAGCAGGAGGGGAAGAATGAAGGGGGGGAAATCGGAGGGGGAGAAGAACCATGAGAGACAATGGACTCTGAAAAACAAACTGAGGGTTCTAGAGGGGAGGGGGTTGGGAGGATGGGTTAGCCTGGTGATGGGTATTGAGGAGGGCACGTTCTGCATGGAGCACTGGGTGTTATGCACAAACAATGAATCATGGAACACTATATCTAAAACTAATGATGTAATGTATGGGGATTAACATAACAATAAAAAAATTTAAATTAAAAAAAAATATTAGTAGATTAACTGTAATAGCTAAAAACCAGAAGCAACTTAAATGTCCAACAGCAAGAGCCTGAGGCGTGTATATAGGAAAGTGTGCAGGGTACATAAGGAGCATCACTGAAAGCAAAATAGGAGCAGGAAGAGAGGAGAGAGAGCAATAACTAGAAGTCAGGGGTAACATATTAGCAGATACCTCATAAACCTAATGTAGGTAAGACATGTGGTATGGATACAGAAAAACAAATAGATGAATGGACCAAAATAGTGAGCTGAGAAGCAAAATCACAAACATTGCTTAAAAAGGTTGACTTATGACAAAACTGGGGAAACAGTTATCCACCCATTAATATTGCTTAAGCAATTCTCAATTTGAAAAAAATGGAACCTATCTCATAAGTTTAATAGAAAGTGATATTACCTCCAAGGTACTAAAGAAAAATTAGTCCCCTCATATTTAAAGTAATCAAAAACTCATCTCACACACAAACACACACACACACACACACACTCCTATGGTTCAATTAGATAACAACAATTTTATTTATTTATTTATTTAAAGATTTTATTTTTATTTATTTGACAAAGAGAGAGACAGCGAGAGAGGGAACACAAGCAGGGGGAGTGGGAGAGGGAGAAGCAGGCTCCACGCGAAGCAGGGAGCCCGATGCCGGGCTTGATCCCAGGACCCTGGGACAATGACCTGAGCCAAAGGCAGACGCTTAATGAATGAGCCACCCAGGTGCCCCGATAACAACAATTTTAAAAGCTCTCACCAAAAGAAGTATATACAAAAAGACAATTAACAAAATAAGAAATACAATTATAAATAAACATATGAAATGATGCCAAAAAACCCACAAATTTTCAGGAAAATGCAAAATAAAAATATATTTAGGTATAGTTTCACAAACTTTAGATGGACAAAACATTTAAAATCTGACAATATCAAAACAGTATAAAGTTAAGGGGCCCCTGGGTGGCTCAGTGGGTTGTGTCTGCCTTGGGCTCAGGTGATGATCCCAGAATCTGGAGATTGAGCCTGGGGTTTGTCTCCCTGATTAGAGGGAAGTCTGTTTTTCCCTCTGCCCCTCACCCCACTCGTGCACTCTCTCTCAAATAAATAAACAAAATCTAAAAAAAAATAGTATAAAGTTAGAGAATAATATAGAATATCTTATTAAAACCCGGTATTAATATGCACTGGAAGCTAAAGTGCCTACGAAATTCCTAAAACATGATGCAGCAATTTTATTACCAAGCATAAAAGTTCCACTCTAGTGGAACTTTTTTATCCATGCTTATGGAGACCTGTCCAGGAATAGTAATACATGTGATGCTTACAATAGCCATGACTTAGAAGCAACTTCACTGTCCAATAGTAAGAAAATGAATATGTACATTTGAAAGCAAAAGGTCCAGTGTACATAAGAGGCATTATTGAAAGAAGGATAATAGAATTTTTTAAGATATTAAAACATCAAGTATGACACTATACTTTGTGTGTGTGTGCGTGTGTATATATATATATATATATATATACATATATATATAGAGAGAGAGTTTAAATTAATTTATGAAAATGACGAGTAACAAATCTAGGATAGTGATTTCCTCTAGAAGGAATTCTATCAGGAAAGGAAGTATATTTTTTAATATTTTATTTTTTAAGCTCAGTGCTGTTTGATATATTACTCATTGTAACTTTACTATAGCAGAAATTATCCAGTAAATTTTTAAGTTGAAAATCACTGGTTTCTGTTCTTATCTGTAGCCTCTTTAATCTTTACATTAAAAATTATTTACATATTTTTCCACTTCATATTTTGATAAAAGTAATCTGCCTAAATCAAACCAAATTAGAACACTTACCATGGTTCTTTGCTATGTATTTTGAGAGAAATAGAAAGAACATAATAATCAAAAATTCATAGTGTGGTTTGATAGACAACATGAAATATTTATAAAGTTAAACAAAAATATTCATTGGATTAAAAGCAGTAATATTTTAAAAACAATTCTAAAATAGAATATTAATCAGCAATAAGTTTTTTTTTAATTGCTGTAAAAGTAGAATTTAAATTTTTATTTCAAAGATAAAATGATTCATACTTCAGGGAATTTCAAGTTTTAATAGGCCACACTTCATTGTTAATTTCCAAAGGTAGATATAATCATGCCATTTCCCAAATTTACCTCAATATGGAATATCTGAAGGGGAAGAATAAATGGGGAGTTACCTCAAACACATTCTTCCATAAAGAGTATTATTGGATTCCCGAAGAGGAAATAGTTTTTTGGGAGGCTTCATGAAAACATTACATTTTTGTGAGCAAAGTGGAGAAGGAAAGCTGAACATAACAATATTCTACGATCATTATTGGTAGACTAATTAATAAAATATTGCATAAATGACAGAGCAATAAAAATTATCAGTTTAGGGGCGCGTGGGTGGCTCAGATGGTTGAGCGTCTGCTTTCAGCTCGGGTCATGATCCCAGTGTCCTGGGATCAAGCCCCTCATCCGGCTCCCTGCTCTGTGGGGAGCCTGCTTCTCCCTCTCTCTCTTTTTTTTTTTAAGATTTTATTTATTTATGTGACAGAGAGAGACACAGTGAGAGAGGGAACACAAGCAGGGAGAGTGGGAGAGGGAGAAGCAGGCTTCCCACCAAGCAGGGAGCCCGATGCAGAGCTCGATGTGGTGCTCGATGTGGGGCTCGATTCCAGGACCCTGGGATCATGACCTGAGCTGAAGGCAGACGCTTAACGACTGAGCCACCCAGGCGCCCCTCTCCCTCTCCTTCTCCTGCTCCCTCTGCTTGTGCTCTCTCTGTCAAATAAATAAAATCTTTAAAAAAAAATTAAAAAATTAGTTTATTAAATATTTCCATCAATTGTCCTATAATAGATTAAGGTGACAATATGTGACTTCTTGTAATTATACATTTCTTAAATGCTTTAATTTTTTAAACATCCTATCAGCTGTTATTTCTTACCATGGCTACAAAAGGAGTGTTCTTTTTTTTTATATTATGTTAGTCACCATACATTACATCATTAGTTTCTGATGTCGTGTTCCATGATTCATTGTTTGCATATAACACCCAGTTGCTCCATTCAGTACATGCCCTCTTTAATACCCATCACCAGGATAACCCATCCCCCCACCCCCCTCCCCTCTAGAACCCTCAGTTTGTTTCTCAGAGTCCATGGTCTCTCATGGTTCGTCTCCCCCTCCAATTCCCCCCCTTCATTTCTCCCTTCCTACTATCTTCTTCTTTTCTTTTTTTTTTTTAACATATAATGTATTATTTGTTTCAGAGGTATAGGTCTGTGTTCTTTGTAATTTTGACTGAACTGTTAACGTTTGACTAAAACATTGTGTTAAAATGGAATAATATAGAGAAAAAAATGTTTACTTTGTTTTCTTGTAAGTATCCATTTTGATTCATGGATATGTCTGTTATCTGTTCTTTCCACTCAACCAAACATCTGTTTTCCTAAGCCTCTTTTTTCTCTAATAAGGATTCTGAACTTGGAAAGCAATCTCAAAATAAAGCACCAACTGTTCGTAAGACACTCAGGCCTGTTTTGGATACCCTCTGGGATACAAGGGCATGTGAAACTATTTCCAGGGTGGAAACAGCAGAAAAGTTGACAGATGCTGGTGTTGTTCCTTAGATTACTCCTAAAGATCACATACCTCAAAAATGCCAGTCTACATTTTCTCTAATAGATTGGTAGTGAGACAAGAAAAGTAAAGAGCATATTCAGTGTTATATATTAACTGCCTAGAATGAATATGAGACAAAGATATGAACCACAGGCTGTTTTTCTTAATATAAAAATATATCAAAAACTGCTTTATACCTCATCAAAAGTCATTGTTTTGGGATCATCTATCCAATGAATATTAACTATTCCTTATATTCATTGAGACTTATAGGCATATTAAAAGAAAGAATATACACATCACTCTTATTTACTATTCTGTTTTAAAGTTCACCTCTTTACCTGTTTCACTGGTTAATTAATATTCTTTTAATATAATTAAATAAAGAACATTATTTGAAACAGAAATTATAATAAGGAATAATCCACTTTTCTAATATACAATGAACATTTGATAAAATTTAGATTAATTTTAAAAAGTTAACTCTGTGCATATTCACAGTCATAATTAAAGCTATTATTACTAATATTACTCTTTGAGAAATATTGCAGACATTTTAAAACCATAAGTCAAAAAGTCCAATAATTAAGTCAGTAATATGTTACAGATAGCAACATGTTTTTAGAAACTCTTTTAAAGAAAGATTTTTGTAGGGGCGCCTGGGTGGCTCAGTCCTTAAGCGTCTGCCTTCAGCTCAGGTCATGATCCCAGGGTTCTGGGACTCTGTCCCGCATTGGGCTCCCTGCTCAGTGGGAAGCCTGCTTCTCCCTCTCCCACTCCCCCTGCTTGTGTAATCTCTCTCGCTGTGTCTCTCTCTGTCAAATAAATAAATAAAATCTTAAAAAAAAAGAAAGATATTTGTAGAATTAAGCAGAAGATGGAAATTTATTTAGTGAAAATCTGCCTGAGTGATACTTTCAGTTATTTTGATGTTTAAGTGTTTATCTTTTGGTGAGGATATGCAGTGCACAGTATTAACACCTGTGTAACATTTTACAACTTATAAAATCTTTCAAAATATATAAATCTCATTTAAATTTCAAAACACCTCTGAGAGTTTATATGGTAAATGTTATCCTTCTCTCTACTGATGGGAAAAATTAGGCTTAAAAATGTGGGGTGATAAGTTAAGGAAAAAAAAAAGAAAAAAAAACTCGTCTTCTAAGCCTGCACCATAGTTATGAGATTATGATTTAATATCTTCCCTTATACTTAATAATTTGAAAGAAGGCCTAGTTGCCTCCTTTTAGAGGAGAACCTTTAGGAGGACATAAAAAATGAAGATTAGGGGCACCTGGGTGGCTCAGTTGGTTAAAGCATCTGCCTTTGGCTCAGGTCATGATCCTGGGGTCCTGGGATTAAGCCACACGTTGGGCTCCCTGCTCAGTGGGGAGCCTGCTTCTCCCCCTCCCTCTGCCTACTTGTGCTCTCTCTCTCTCTCTCTGTCGAATAAATAAATTAAATTAAATTAAATGAAGATTGATGGTCAAGAACAGAATATTGAGAAAATTCCAAGAGAAAACGTGTTTTCTATCAGTTAATTCAGCAAGGCGACCCATCATCGCCAACAAAATAGAGAGCATTCAGCTGCAATATGGGCTATAATAGACAAGTACTTATTTTTAATTTTTGATATTTTTTCTTATTAGGTTTTGTCACTAAAATAATTGTATTTATATGAATTATCAGTCATTTCTAAATGTCGAAAGAATAAGTTAAATAGAAAACAGGAAATACAATTCCTATATTGGCTGTATTACCCATATTATTAATGATTAGAAATGATCATTCCTTTTTTACAAGACTTTTTTTCTTCTTTTTACTTTATTGACAATAGATTTAAGTTCCAAGTTCTTCTGCAGTATTGGAACTCTATTACATTTAACTTTTAGAATGTTGATGGACTCCATCTAGTTTATAAGAATTAAACAAATTTGGAATGTTTTCAATTTGCTTACTTTGTGACTATTAAAATCAACATTCTTTAAACGTCAAGAAACCAATATTCTCATTAATATATTACTTACATCACTACAAATAATTTATTAGTTTATAAATTAATATGTATAAACATCTTATTCATTATAAGTTCATCTACTCAGATTAAAATATTTAAATAAATTTAAAAATCTAATGTATCGGGTTCTAAGAACTTTAAAACCTTAAGAAGCAGATAAACACAAACATTATGATTACAGAAATTATTATCTAACATTAAACCTGTTTAAAAGCTCTAATTCACCAGATTCCGGTTTGTTTCTGAATAGTCTTTATGCTCATCCTTGTTTTGAATATAGAGACTGTGAATCCTTTCATGTTTATATCTTGCTAGCTTTACCTACTAAAGTTGGCAGAAATTTTATCGGGTACTATCTTTATAGCTTTGCCTGATTGCAGCGCTCTTTCATGCTTAAAAGGAAAACAAAACAAAACCATTTCAGACCAGCAAGCAAACGCTGCAGGATTTGGGTTGTTGACCAAATCATGCTCAGTTAGGAAAGAAGACTTTGTTTTATTGTATAAGTTTATCCAATCCTACAGGTAGGGTCTATTTTTTTAGAATTTTTTTTCTATTCCCATGTTAAAAGAAATTTGAAATCCCTGTCCTTTGCAGAATTTTATTTTCTTGAAACATCCACTGTCGAATTGATACAATATTTAAATTTGTGTAACTGACATTACCCCACTCATCTTTTTATTAGCATATATTCACTTAATCTATTACATATTTAAACACATGCATGCATATTTATCTATAAATATATGATTTGGGTTCTGCATATTTACATATGTATTTACACATGCAATTTACATACTTAAATATGCATTTTAGTATACTATAGATAATACATATATTCTATATCAGCAGTTGGCAATACACATTCATTTACATATTGTTTGTGACTGCTTTTGTGCCAAATTGGCTGATTGAATTGAGTAGTGGTGACAGGCCATATGGTCTGCAAAGTCTAATATTTACTTTCTTTAACTTTACAGAAAAAGTTTGTTGACCCCTGTTCTATATTATACATTTTTATATAATATTAATATATATTATATAAAACACATGTTTATCTATCTATTATCTATTTATCTATCTACCTACCTACCTAATGTACCTATCTTTTTTGCAGTACATTGGGATATATAATACCATATTTCCTGAATCATGCCATTATATCACTTTACTACAGTGCTTTTTAATGAAAAGGGCAGGTATTGTACTTAAGTAAGCAAGTAAATGACTCTTTCAGGTTTGAAAGTAGAGAAATGGAACTCGAAGATCCTTAAATTACTTTATTTAAAGCACAACTCTTAGAAAAAACTTCATTGTGAAACAAATACTATTAATTATGGAAAATAATGTATCTAGCATACTTAACTATTCCTGAGTCACTTATTTATGTGTTCTTTTATTTTATATAGAATTGGATTAATAATTTTAAAAATAATATTGCCAGAAAACTCCACCTGCTATTATTATTTACATTCATTTCATTCTTCTCCTCTGGCTTTTTTTTTTTTTTAAGATTTTATTTATTTATTTGAGAGAATGAGAAAGAGCATGAGTGGGGTCAAGTGGAGTAGGACAGAGGCAGAGGGAGAAGCAGACTCACCGCTGAGCAGGGAGCCCGATGTGGGGCTCGATCCCAGGACCCTGAGACCATGACCTGAGCCGAAGGCAGATGCTTAACCAACTGAGCCACCCACACACCCCAATTCTTTTATTTTTAATACTTGTTTAACAAATGAATTTCCTAAGCAGGAAATGTGTTTTTACAATTTAATGAGTTAGACTATTCCTTGAGCAGTTGTAACCATTTATATAGGTAACCACTTCTATACACAGATGGAATAGACCATTTAGAGAGCTTCTACTAAGTCCTAGAAATTGTTCTCTGCACATTCTTATATCTTCCAATTCTCATAAATATCTTATAGGATAGTTAATATTAACTCTTCCTCATATGAGAAGACTAAGTCTGCTAGAGACCAATTAAATTGTTTAAAATTTAAGCACATCTATGAGTGAGAGAGCTGGAATTTAAATCTAGGATTTCTGAATTTAAAGCTGTTGATTGTTCTATTGTGTAATTTAAACGATCACATGTGCCAGAGTCATTTCTGTGTCCTGGGAAATGCAGACATGTGAAAGGTCCCGGGTACTAAATGTACCAAATAAAAATAAAGGAAAACTTCAAAGGAAGGAATCGTGTCACCTAAATCTTAAGCACTAAGTAAAAATTTTCCTGGCAAACAAGATCATTGGGATGCAATTAGTGGTAGAAAGTGAACAGCATACATATGAAGCCAATCAAGAACATCTGATTAGAGATAAGATAGAGATTCATAAAAGGTCATAAAATAGGGATAGTGCTGGCACGAGCTGGTTTTGGAGGTCATTGTGGAAGTAACTGATCAGAAATGAACGTGTAACCAAAGAGCGTCTATCACAAAAGCCAAAGGAGAAGCCATCTTCAAGGGGAAGATGATGGGGAATAGTCTCAAATACTGCAAAGGGACTGAACTCAAAGAGACTGAATTGATGGGAATATGTAAGAGGCTGTTGTATTTTAGTACATAGAAAGTGGTGGATTATCTTTGAGAAGTGATACTGTAGTCAGAGTGACATTTGGGAGTTAATAAGTGACGATATGATAAGAAGAAAGAGCAATAAAGAGAGTTACCAAAATAGAAGCAATTAGTAAACAATAATTTCTCCAAACTTTTAAATATATTGCTCTACGACTTTTATATCATTGCATATAAAATAGCTGCCTAAATACTGAATTTTCTTAAACAATCTTAATGTATGAGTTTTGAATGTCATGTTATACTATTTGACTTTGGGGATTATTTTATCATATTCGTTATGGTACCCATGATTTCTTTTTTCTTTTTTTTTTTAAGATTTTATTTATTTATTTGACAGAGAGAGACACAGCTAGAGAGGGAACACAAGCAGGGGGAGTGGGAGAGGGAGAAGCAGGCTTCCCGCAGAGCAGGGAGCCCGATGCGGGGCTCGATCCCAGGACCCTGGGATCATGACCTGAGCCGAAGGCAGACACTTAACGACTGAGCCACCCAGGCGCCCCGGTACCCATGATTTCTATAAGATTAAAGGTTTTCTTTTAATCCTAACATAATATTGCATATACAACATTGTTTAACTAAAATATCATGTCAGCAACATTCTCTTACAAAAATTTTGGGGCCATTCTATAAGGGGTCTCCTTGGACTTTTAACTCGCAGTTGTCTACACTGAGCCTCTAGCAATTCATCAATTGCATTTCAGATTTTCCTACTGTGCATTTCCAAACCTACAGGTTTGGTTCCCGTGGCTTTCTTTTCTCTGGTAAGACATGACTGCTTTTGTTCACCTGTCTATGTCTCCTACTATGGGGAGGTGTTTTCCCCTGTCTCACGGACAAGACAACGCTGATTTTTCAGTCTCTTCACCTTCTTACTTGTTGTTAGAAAGGTAGACAACTTCCAAGCCCCTTGCATGTAGAACCCTTGATTTACTTTTCAGGTGTCAGAATTTCTGTTTTTGTTTTAATACATTATTTGTAAATGCAGTTATATATTAATTTTGTATTTATCATGCTATGGCTCCCTGGGGTTCTTGGTTCTTTGTAAGATGACAAAATATCTTAATCTTTCCTGTCTAGCACTTGCAATTTTCTTTCTCCAAACTATGGTTTCCTGCTTATCATAAACTTAGTTAAGTAGCACACTCAATAATTATTTTCCCACCTTAATTAAGTAGATTCAAATTGCATCGTAACATATTAAAATGTACAGCGGGTGAGGACAGATTTCTTTGTCTAGATCCTTGCGTTGCCAATACTTGGTACAAGATCTACCACATAGTGGACACATGCTAAATATTTATTCACCAGTCAACGATTAGTTAGTTAATATTTATTATCCTAATGAAAATTTTTCCTTTGTGACAGAATAAGAATTTGGATGTGTGTGAATCCTATGTTTAAAATTTAACTTTATATTAGAATATACTGACATGGTATTTAAATAAATATCCTCATTTGAAATACCTATCTCTCCTCTCGGTCAAGTAAAATGCCCTGAAATATGTAATCAAACAAAGCTGGAAACCCTACGTTTTCTGCTTACTTCTCATATTCCTCAGTCCAATTAGGCTTATTCATAGCTGATCTTATAGCTTTGGATATCTGCCTAATGTCTTGCTGTTTGTAGGACTCTCAAAATACTCAAGGTCCAGGGGCGCCTGGGTGGCTCAGTCGTTAAGCGTCTGCCTTCGGCTCAGGTCATGATCTCAGGATCCTGATCACATCAGGCTCCCTGCTCAGCGGGAAGCCTGCTTCTCCCTCTCCCACTCCCCCTGCTTGTGTTCCCTCTCTCGCTGTGTCTCTCTGTCAAATAAATAAATAAAATCTTAAAAAAAAAAATAAAAAATACTCAAGGTCCCTACATGTGTTGCTGTGTTCGAGTTGAAGCACTAGAGCTTGTGGTTCACAAACAACTGGCATCTGGACTATTTATTTTAACCTGGTTCTTACTGATCCTAGACTCAAACTCTGGGGAATAAATTAATCAGTCTCCATTTATCCAAAGAAGGAGACAGGAAAATCTGAAAATATGTTTTATGAAGGGGAAATTACTATAGACACAGATGGAGACACAAAGCAGGATGGATTAGCAAAAGGAAACGTGAGTGCTTGGGTGGGGATGGAACATGGATATGAGAGGAAAAGGAAGATGGGCCACAACACTCCTCAAGACAAACATGACACAATTAAGGATTCACCTACATTTGGGTTGTCTTTGGAAGGTAGATCTGTCAGAGTTCACTGCCAGTCCTGGAAACTATCAATCAGGGTGAGGCAGAAGGGAAAAAAAAAAAAAAAAAAAGCTTATGGTCACACCATGAAGATAAATAATGAATGAAGTGAAGAGTGAGAAGGTACAAATACCGTCTGGACCTGACCTGTCCTTCTCTCTTACTCAGCCTATGCAGACATATATTTTCCTATTCAATACAGTGTGTGTGGGCAACAAACTGGAAAAGTGTTTGTCTTACAAGAGGTTGTCCCATTTATTTGACATGTAGAAAGTCATGACTCTCAGTTGCCTATCATAGCAAACCTAAAAGGACAGTAATGATGCAATTGACCAAATATTTTTGAAATGTGTATGAGGAAATATCCTGCAGTCATTGTCATCTTCTTCTTCTTTTTTTTTTTTTTTTTTGCTATAATATGCAGAAAATTCTGCATGCTTGACTGGGGAGAAAAAGGTCTTTTGTTTTTTGTTTTCCTAAGAAAAATCTCAGGTGTGACCTTCTAAGAAGGTCCCAGTGACCCTACCTCCTGGTACCCCCAGATAATCCCCTTTCCTTGAGTATAGGCTTATGTGTAAAGTTCTCTATTATAGCAAATCCCCTTACATGTTATAAGCACATGAAATATTAAGCATGTACGTTTTCAGAATTGAATAAAAAACGAGTTTCATTTTTTTTTTAATTTTATTTATTTATTTGACAGAGACAGAGAGAGACACAGCGAGAGAGGGAACACAAGCAGGGGGAGTGGCAGAGGGAGAAGGAGAAGCAGGCTTCCCACCGAGCAGGGAGCCAGCCTGATGCGGGGCTCAATCACAGGACCGTGGGATCATGACCTGAGCTGAAGGCAGACGCTTAATGACTGAGCCATCCAGGTGCCCCTACGAGTTTGATTTCTTAATTTAATTCTAAGCTATCTCAGTATGAAAAAGTACTTGACGCTTCTCTCAATGGTAACCCAAGGTCATTTTGTACAAACCTCCTCCTGAGAAAAAACATACATATTGGGAGAAATAAGAAAAAATAAATAAATAAGCAAGTTGGAAAGCAAGAAAGAGTCGGAAAGGGAGCAAGAATTTGTAGAGTCTAAAATCCAGAGGGTGAAAATATACCTTCCTCCAGATAGAGGAAGGTCCAACAACAATTTCAGGTCACCTTGAACCTTAAAAGACTGAAGTGACATTGCAGAATCAAAGAATGTACATATTTTTATTTTAGTGGATTATGCCAGTTGGTACTCCCACCAGTGATGTGAAAGAGATTCTATAGCTCCATGTTTTCAACAACACTTGATGTTATATCTCCATTTAAAGTTCTTATTAGTATGGTGTGGATTAGTATCTTATTGTGGATTTAACTTGATTTATCTTATAAATCATGATGTTGAACACTTTTTACAAATATTTATGGGCCATTTAGTATTTTCTTGTTTAAAGTGTCCATTCAAGAATTTTACCCACTGTTAAATTGGGTTTATAGCCTTAAAAAGAAAAAAGATTTATCTGTTTAGTTTAGAAGTAGAGTGTGTGGGGGGGGAGGGGCAGAGGGAGAGGATCTTCGAGCAGACTCTCCACTGAGAGAGAAGCCCAACGTGGAACTCAACCCCATGAGACCACGACCTGAGCCAAAACCAAGAGTCCATGCTCAGTCGACTGAGCCGCCCAGGTGCCCCTATAGTCTTTTCTTATTCATGTATAACCATGCTTTATATTCTGTATACAAGCATTTTTCGGTTATATCAATTGAGAATACGTCTCCAATTCTGTGGGTTGTCTTTTCACTTTTAATGTAATCTTTTGATAAAAAGTTCATTCTAAATTTTATTTTTTTTTTTATTTTTTTTTTTTATTTTTTATTTTTTTAAAGATTTTTTATTTATTTATTTGAGAGAGACAGAATGAGAGAGAGCAAGCACATGAGAGGGGGGAGGGTCAGAGGGAGAAGCAGACTCCCCGCCGAGCAGGGAGCCCGATGCGGGACTCGATCCAGGGACTCCAGGATCATGACCTGAGCCGAAGGCAGTCGCTTAACCAACTGAGCCACCCAGGCGCCCCATTCTAAATTTTAATGAAATCCATTTTATCTATCTTTTGTTTTAAGACATTTTATCTTTTTAAAAATGTCTTATTAACAGTCATGGTGATATTATCTCATGGTTTCTTCAAGCAGGTTAACTTCTTTTCTCCTTCTTCATCTTTATTTTTTTTTCTTTCATGTTCAGGTCTATGATCCATCTCAAATTAATCATTGAGTATGGAATAAAGTAAGGATTATGGTTTATTTATGTATATTTTAGTGTAGATATCTAATTGGCTAAGTACTATTTATTGAAAATAAATCATTGCCCACTGAATTGTAGTAGGGCCTCTCCTCTGTTACCAATCAGGTGGTTGCTTGTGATCAGGAATGTTGCTCCTCATTCACCAGCAGACTTTCAGATTAGACAACTTATTTTTATAGCAAAGGTAGGATGGATGTGAGTCCAATAACGGGTTGCAGCCGTCATATTCTGCTGCTTTACTATTATGGCAGGCACAGTGGTTCTCGAGTTGTGCAATGCGGCTAGGTATTTTCCCTGGACTTGCTTGAACCTCCAACTGATTTCGCACATCTTAGTAAATTAATTTATATTTAAAATAACTGGAGTGGATCTTGATAACTGTAATTAAAAATCCTTTCTATTTTTTTATTTTATTTATTTATCTATTTATTTATTTATTTTAGAGAAAGAGTGCAAGCGTGTGAGCTGGAGGTTGGGGGAGGAGCAAAGGGAGAGAGAGAATCTTAAGAGAATCTTCAGCAGGTTCTGCACCTAGCACGGAGCCCGATGCAGGGCTGGATCTTACGACCCTGAGAGCGTGACCTAAGTTGAAAATCAGAAGTTGGATGCTTAATTCACTGAACCACTCAGGCACCCCCAAAATCCTTTCTGATACATAACTTTACACAAATTCTTTGATAATTTCTTATGTTTTTTTCCCCCTGGTTTAGGCAGAAAGAATTATGAATCTCTCTTCTAAGTTGCCTAAGTGAATTTTTGGATTTTTTTATGATTTTCCTAATCTAAGGACCATAATTTCTTACCTATATTCAAATGGCACCTAATTGGATTTTACATAAGTTTTATACCTTTTGTCTGATTTGTACCTACATATTTGAAGTTAAGACAATGATAGTAGGGAATAGTATGGCAAGGATGGTTTACACGTGTTGCAAAGAATCTGTTAGCGAAGTATAGTGTATAAAGTACACACACAGCCCCTTTCAAATTCTTAAGTTAAAAGTAAACTTGATACGTATGTTGATTCTCTAGGAATAAAACTACTGTGAAATCAAAAAAAAAAAAAAAGTAAACTTGATTCATACTGTTCTTTACTTCAAACTATTATTTGTACAGACATTTGACGGGACTTTGTAACAACGTTGAAACATATTGTGACACTAACTTAAATTCCATTCTAAACATTTCTTCACCTCTTGAACCCTACATTTTAAAAAAAATTATCTGACATTTAAACTGGCTTTCAAAATATCTTCTAGAAATGTCTTCATGATGTCTCTCATTATAATAAATATATAAGTAATGGGACCAAGAAATAACTCTGTGCTCACCTTTATCTCTGAGGCATTTCATTACTACACCGATAAGTTTGAAAGAATGAAGCCTCCAAAATTAAGTTGTTCACTCAGGCATTCACTAAAGAATTTTGAGCACCTATTAGGTGCTCCTCATTAAGTGGGTAATCCAGATAGAAGAAGAATATTTGTATTTCTTAACGACTGAGCCACCCAGGCGCCCCTGAATATTTGTATTTCTTAAAATAGATTTTATCTTATTCCTGCTATCTACAGAATACAAAGAGTCATGAAAATAAAGACAATTGCATTATAACAAATGGTTCTGTGAAATATGATATATCTATAATAAAAGCATGCTCAAAGTCAGAACCCAAACAAGGGTCACTTGTCCTGTTTTGTGACCAAGAAGTTCGATATAAAGCAGTAATATTTAAACTGTGGTCTGTGAAACTGTAGTGTTGACATGACCTGCAAATTCCCAGGCCCAAGCCCAGACACACTCAATTAAATATTCTGGGAGTTCGGACTCAAAAATCTGTGTTTGAACAAACCCTTCAAGTAATTCTGATATGCACTAAAGTTTGAGAACCACTGGCATATAGTATTATCTTGATAGAGATAATGTCTGTGTTAAAATGTTAAGACAGTCTGGAATCATTTTACAAATAACAGTGAGTTTAAGCAATTATGAATACTTCGAGTTTCAGGACAGTACAAGGGGACAGAGTTGCAAGAAATGATGTTGAGTATTTGGTCACAGGCTTCATCGTGAAGGGTCTTTATGTTGTGGTAAAAAGTTTTGATGTTATGGTACAGGCCCATGCCTTTCACAATTCTGAGTGCAAACCACATTGAAAAACGTGTTTTAATATCTACATAGCAGAGATGAATGTGCATGTGTGTATTCACGAAAGTATTCTTACCCTTATTTCCTCTTCTGTTCTGTTGTATATATTGTTTTCTATTTCATTTAAAACATTGTTAGTTCAGGGGCGCCTGGGTAGCTCAGTCAGTGAAGCGACTGGCTTTTGATTTCAGCTCAGGTCATGATCTCAGGGTCCTGGGATCATGCCCCACAATGGGCTCAGACTCAGTTGGGAGTCTGCTTCAGGATTCTCTCTTCCCTCTGCCCCTCCCCTTGCTCTCTCTTTTTTTTTCTCTTTTTCTCAAATAAATAAATAAATAAGTATTTATAAAACAAAACAAAAACCTAAAAACTAAGAAACATTATTGTTTCAGACCCATTAAAATGATTTTATAATCCACTAATGGACTATAACCTGCAATGCAGAAAATACTAGCCTTTAGAAAGATTAACATAGCAACAATTTGGAGTGGAGCTGGAAATAGAACAGAACCATGTAGATGTATAATCAAAAAACTAATAATTGCAGTAAGAGATGATAAGGGTTGAAACTAAACCAGGAGTAGTGGGAGTGGATAAAATAGAGAAATATTTGAGGTAGAGAAATGGTAAGATGTGTCAACCAATTGAATCTAAGGGATAAGAGAGAAGAGGGAGTCAAGGTTGGCCCTTGCTTTCTGGCCCATGTGACTGAGTGTAGGACAGGGACATTACCTGGTCAAACAAAAAGGAGAGAAATGTTATTTGTGAGGTGGCAGGATAAGCAAAATTAATGATTTTTAAGACTGCAAAATCATGCTATCATGGAACCACTTAGGACATTCTGGCTAAAAATACACAAATCATAACATCAAAAGCATCTAAATGAAGATAATTTGACAGTGAATCAAATTATACACATTATTGTTTGAGTTGGGATTAATTTTCTTAGAATATGGGTATTGGTACGGATGTATTTTTATTCCATGTCATATTCCAAAAGGATTGAAAGCACTGGCAACTGAATCTGGGACAATTATAGCTCTCAGAATAACAGTGTGGGGCAGTGAGGGTTAGTCAAGTTATTTTTATAGCCATTTAAAATTGCTTCATTTGAAGGGTTTTCTTAGCCACATCATTATGTTTCACACGTCATATGTTTTGGAGGAAAGGGGTTAATGATAAAGGAGATAGTATGGCATAAATAGTCAAGCTTTCTACTTTTAAAGAAAACGTTTTCAATAACCTAAAACATTAAAAAACATCTCTACACACCATTTAAGATATGACCTGAAGGAAACACTCTTTTAGACACAAAATACCCATTTTACAGTAACGATTGACAACAATTCAGTCTCCATCATAAGCTGTTTTATAAATGTTTTCCTAAAATGCAACATTGAAAGATAACCTCTAAAATACACAAATGTTCAACAAAAGGAGAAACAAAGAACAGTATAAGAGAACGCATACTCAGGGGCGCCTGGGTGGCTCAGTCATTAAGCATCGGCCTTCGCTCAGGTCTTTATCCTGGGGTCCTGGGATCGAGCCCCACATCGGGCTCCCTGCTCGGCTGGAAGCCTGCTTCTCCCTCCCCCACTGCCCCTGCTTATGTTCCCTCTCTCGCTGTGTCCCTTTCTGTCAAATAAATAAATAAAATCTTAAAAAAAAAAAAAAAAAGAGAATGCATACTCAACTACTGATAATTTTATTATTGAACAATTTTTCTAACCAATTTTCTACTATAAATATGTTAAAATGAACTAGAAGTTGTATTTCTATTTTTAGTTTACCTTTATTCTAACAAATTGTTGGAGGAGGTCACTCAAGGGCCATCCTTGAGGTCACTCTGAGGCAGCAATCTCCTTACCTTCTCCTCCGTCCTTGGAATGTACATTCCACCCACCATTCTCACAAAAGGAGCCAGCTTCAAGGATGCAATCTAGAGAGGAATGTGTTGTTGAGACCACCTATCTGGACTGAATACATGACCAAACCCAGTTAAGGCCTTTATATAAACTTTAAAGATTCTGGGGGGTGGGTGCAGAGATTACTCATCTTATGGCCACCCAAGACAAACTTCACATCTAAGTTCCCTTGCTTATTAAACCTGCCACCTACCAATTTGGGGAGGTCTGCCTTTTTCTTCAGTCTTTCCCTGCACTCTGTGTATAGGGACCAATTTCAGATCTTACCCAGTAAGCTCCTGAGGTTGCAAACCAAAACAAAACTACATTTAAAAATAAATGTGATCACTTTTAAAGTCAATTATAATAGGCACTAGCCTCTCTTTTTTTTTTTTTTTTTTTCAAGATTTATTTATTTTCTTTAGAGAGAGAGAGCACTCTCAAGCTTGGGGGTGGGGTATGCAGAGGGAGAGGGAGAAAAAAATCCTCAAGCAGACTCCGTGCAGAGAGCAGAGCCTGACACAGGACTCAACCCCAAGACCCTGAGATCATGATTTGAGTTGAAATCAAGAGTCCACCACCCAACTGACTGAGCCACCCAGGTGCCCTTTTTAATTCAATTTAATTAGCGGTATTTTGAACAATCTGCACCTGGTAAGCACTCAAAGACACACATACAGTCTGAGACAGGATTCAATTAATTCTGTCTACTTTAAGTTGAAAGAGAGGCAAAAAAAAATAAATAAATCTGCATTCATTGCTATAGAAACAATAAATCCACTAATTGATTCAATTGATCTGGGCCCAGAGCTATTGATATGAAGACTTAGAATCCATAGCAAGGTTGAAAATTTACCTTATTTAATTCCCTCCTTTTATCCCCCTCCTTGTCCCTCTTCCACTTCCCCCTCTCCCCCACCCTAATTCTTCAAAGAACAAATTACCTACTAAGAAACTAAACTATATTTTAAAGTCTTAGTTACGGGGCGCCTGGGCAGCTCAGTTGGTGAAACGTTTGCCTTTGGCTCAGGTCATGATCTCAGGGTCCTGGGATCGAGTCCCGCATCGGGCTCCCTGCTGAGGAGGATTCTCCCTCTGTTCCCCGCCCCACCCCCCCGGCTTGTGTTCCCTCTCTCTCAAATAAATAAATAAAACCTTTAAAAAAATAAAGTCTTAGTTGCTATTTTTAATATAAAGAGGTGTGGGGATCTCTTAATATTAGGATGTAATATTGGGAGCCAGGGAACCTAAATGTTAAGATTCAATTAATCATTATTTCTATTAACATATTTCTCATGTTTTAAGGATCTTCAGTTACTTTAAAACATCAAATAGGTTCATCTTGTTGCTTACATTAAGGTGAATCTGTGGATCTGCTTTAAATCATATGGAAATATACTAAAATTAGAAAGTAATTACCTGATATTAGAATCATTTAGATAAATTCTCCATATTATAAAATAGTTCCTCATTTTGGGTATTTTCATGTAAGATAGACTTTATACTTTTGTGATTTTACTAAGTTACAGGAAATAATATTTCTTTTAAATTATTTTCTTTTTAGTCATACCCTATTTGACTTTTTAAGTATTAGTATTAGAGCTAGCTATTCATGTCATGGAATTGATTACAGTTATGAACTATCCAATTTTCATGTGGTAGGAAGAATACTAGTCCCCAAATATGCCCATGTCCTAATCCCAAAAATTTATGGATGTTACCTTATATGCAAAAGAGACTTTGTAGATAAGACTAAGTTAAGGATCTTGAGATGGGAAGGGTATCCCCGATTATCCAGGTTGGTCCTATGTAGCACAATGATACTTATAAGAGGGACACAAATAGAGGCAGAGTCAGGGAGAAGGGGGTGCTGTGACTGAGACTGAGATCGGAGTGATGCCCTCTGAAGACGGAGGAAGGGACCACCAGCCAAATAATACGAGCAGCTACTAGAAGCTGAAAACACTCAAAGACAGATTCTTCCCTCAGAGGCTCCAGGAGAAAATAGTCCTGGCTGACATCTTGACTTTAGCCCAGTGATTTTGGACTTCTGACTTCTAGAACTCTGAGAGAAGAAATTTATGTCATTGCAAGTCACCAAATTAGTAAAAGTGTGTTATAGCAGCAAAAAGTTATGATATGTATTGGTTAATACATATAAGCACATTCTACTTAGATTATTAATAGGCAGTAAATCTGGAAGAAATATTTTTCTTTGTTTTTTATTTAGAAGAAATATTTTTCAAATGAAAGATTGTTGATTTTAAGCTAATTTGGTGTTTACTTCTGAATTTACATATTCCACATATTAAAGTTTATTTATTCCAATAACCAAGAAGTTCCACACTCATAAATGTTCTTACGGCTGACCATGTCACTTTTTGTTTGCTTTTGCATTTACATATGTTTTTAAGTAGTTATCTCATTTGTAGAAACATAACTTAGACTGATACGTACTGAGAATCTGTTACAAAGATGATAAGCCTGGAAAACTATCCTAATGTTTACTCATGACTTCTACCTGCCAAAGTCTTTGAAGAGTTGGGAAGTGCTGGCAGGATATACATACCTCCTGAGAATGGTAAGTGGTTTCTAGAAGGAATTCCATTACATTTAGACAGAAATAAATGTTATCTGCAGCAGTGATGTCTTTTGGGGGACTTGAAGGTAAGGGAGGCTGGCTCCCTTACTCTCAGATGCTACCTTTGTGCAGAGAGTTGAATTATCTTTTACAACAGAATACCATAAAAATCTCCTAGAGATTATATATGGCTGGGTATTTTTATTTTTTATTTTTTATTTTTTTTTGGCTGGGTATTTTTTTAAATAAACAATAAATTAATACATATAAGTTTGTATTTCCTCTGAATATTAGGTAAATGCATAATAATTACTTTATCCACTTCTCATAAGTATTGAATGTTATCTAAAATGAGCCTTCTTTTGTCTAATATGTTAGAAATAATTTTATTTCTTGAGATTAATGAAATTATTATCTATGTGTATATGAATGTATATATGCTTAAATCCATATATATTTTTTCATTACTTCTGAATATGAACATAGAAATGTGTGTGTGTGTAGGTTTTTGTGTGTGAAGGTTTTTGAAGTAAAGTTTCTGAAATCTAAGCTAAGACCTCATTAAAAAAAAAAAAAAAAAAAAAAACCTTTGCTTCCTTTAAACAAGTATAATCATTCTTTTATATCTCGGGTATATGAGAACTGTGGTATAAGAAATATACTTTAAGCAAATTCACTTTTTTAATTAAGCACATTTTTATGGTAACAATGTGATATTCAATTATCCATTCTTTTATTTATTCATTGATCTCTCGATAATTATAAAATCAAGATCTTGAATATCTCTAAAATATCCCATTGTCTTACTTGATTTTTTTTAAGTTTCAAAATCAGGCAGTCAGATACTTCAGTTTACCAAGCTAAAATAAGTACTAAAAGGCAAGAAAGACCATGAGGAGAGCTTTATACCTATAAAAGGTAGTTGTCCGAATCCAGCTGGAAGCCAAATGAAGGCTATTAATGAGTCCAATGGTTGTGTCACTTTTTTATCACAAGAAGGAAAACAAAGGAGCCTTTGAGAGCTGAGGTGATTTCGCAGCAGAAAACAACATCCAGGGACACATGCAGCAGCTGTTACTCAGGAGTCCAGACAGTATGTGCTCGATGCCTGTTAGTTATATCTAAGGACAGGAGAAACCCAGGCCCAGACTGAAATCTTGACAGTCAATATTTCAACAACCTGGAGGTAAGTCTAGCATGATAACCAAAGCTAGAAAGGGGTTGGGGACTTGGGAGAGCCAAGGAAGTGGTAGGCACATTAAGCCCTGGTTCTTAAATTAAGATCCCCAGAAGTTCTTGGAGTCAATCGGCACAGAAAACCCCTGATCATAGTGGGATTGTAGCAGTTCAATCAGTAGAAGCCCAATGGTCACAATTAGACCACAATACTAAGCATTTGATTTGGATGCTATTTTTTTCAGCTTTTTGGAGATATAATTGACATGTAATACTGTGTAAGTTTAAGGTGTACAAAGTGATGATTTGATATAGATACATCTTGTGAAATGATTACCTTAATATGGTTAGTTAACACATCCAACACCTCACATAGTTATGTGTGTGGGATGACTTTTAAGATTTACTCTCTCTATAACTTTCAAGTATACAATACAATATTGTTAAACTATAGTCGCCATGCTACACATTACATTCCCAGAACTTGGTTTTATAACTGAAAGTTTGTGCCCTTTGACCACCTTCACCCACTTTTCCCACCCCTATCCCCCATTGAAGGTGATTGAGAAGCTCAGTGGTTAGGGCTCAGGCATCACTTCCTCCATCATCTTCAGAGGGAAAATTTATAACCTTTTATTAATTTGGTAGTGATGGAAAAAAGAAAGGGGGATGAAGAAAGCTGGATCAAAAAACAAAATTTAAGAGAAGAGAAGGAAAGTGTTGGGTAAATTTGCTAAAATCTTTTTTACTGAGAATACTTTTTCTCCTGCTGCTTATGAGAATTATAGATAACTTCTAAGTTGTGAATGGACAGAGATTATTTTAATTGTTTTTTAAAATGTACATGTCTCCTCCCTTCTTATGTGGACCACTAAACTCATTTTTATGTTTCTGCTTTGGATATCAGGAAGTAGGAGCTACTTTGACTATACAATCTATAGTTAATGATGTACAACTTTTATGCTTATACAATCATAGTAAAACCATTTGTTTTCCTACGTACTAGTTACTGTCTAGATTGAGATGTAGGTGAATTAAAATAATTATATTTAAATATCTGAGGCAAATTTTGTTGTTTTTCATTAGAAACATAGTACAAGTGGTTCAATAGTTTCTGCTAGATATTTTCAACACCTTTTAATAAATTTACCTCTATTTTCCATCCGTGGTCTTCTGAACATCTATAAATATGTGAATACTTGAATAATCTTTTTTAGCTTTTCAGAAAGAAGTATTTCTTGTGATCAGTATTAATCATTCTTCTCAGTAGGAGATGAATAACAGAAGATAAGAATGAGAAAAATTCAGATAGACAGCTGTCAGTGTAAGATGCTATCTGGTCTTAACTCCATCTTGGATAAGCGAACTTTGCTGACTCCCTTAGGCTGGCTGAAGGCTTTCCTGGCTTGAGAATTTTCATCTTCAGCTTCAGGATGGGAGGTTCGGTTTAATAGTCACTTCTGGTATTGACCTGATTTTATCTTAAAAGATACTAAAATTTTTCTCTCTTGCTCTCTTCACAACTAGGTGTTCCTTCTAGCTCTGTAATTAAGAGTCACAGATGGCAGGGAGGTCTTTGCTGGGAGGTGATACTCATTCCTCATTAGACCTCAATTTCTAGTTAGTGCCTCTTTTTTGCAGCTCCAATCACATGGCTTTTCCCTCTTTAAGCTGACACTGTGTAGCTACTGTGCTACGGTTCCTTTCTTCTTGTTATTCTCAAAACTGCTTGGGAAAAACTTTCTTTTCAGTATATGAGTGGCTAAGGTACTAACTGTAACTTTATTTCATGCCTGATACTCTTTCTTTGAATCTGATGGATACCACTTCTTTTCATTAAATGCTTGTTTACAATTCCTACCTGTTTACATTTTCAAAAAACTCTGTATCTTTGGAAACAGCTTATCTTTGGAAACAGTTTATAAAACAAAAGTTTCTGTGTTTTTTTTAATCAGTTGAAATGATTTTGGACAAATATAAAAATAAACACAGTTGCAGGGTATTCCTAAAGGATTTCATACCAAGGGCATGCTTAAACCCACTCAATGCTTCAAAATGGTATTCATGAATACCACAACCATGCGTACACTCTAGATGTCTGTTGTTAATTACTAGCATACATAGCTTTATGTAGATGTTTAATAAGAACAATATTGGTGAGGAGTTGAACTTTGTTATGTCACATATCTATTTTGTCATCAAAATAAGTATATTGTAATTAAGTCTTTAGTAATGCTCAAAATGGTATTTTGAATGGTAATTAATTATTATCAATATTAATTTTTAATTACAGAGATGCAGATTTAAGACCTTGTATTTAGTGTCTTCGAGTTATCATATACGAGTGTTCAGCACATACTTTAAATGCTTCTCTTTTTCTGAAGTCCTTGTTTTATAATGTGAACTTTAAATGTTGTCAAATTCAAAAGGACAGACCTATTATCTATAATGATACACATTTTATCTTTGTGAGAACATTTAAAACAAAAAGATCACTCATCCTTTGAATAAACTCAAATTTACCCCCTACAGTGTTTTCCCTACATTAAGAATTAGTCATTACTGAGAAGTTTAATGCATAACAATTGCTTTTCTATCACCTATTTTATGAAAGAAAAATTTATAATCCTTGTTTTGTTTCCCCAGGCAAAGAACATTTAAACTTAAATAAGGATATTGGCACAGAATTTAAATGTAGATAAAGAGACTGAAATCAACCCATTTAGAAAATTATGAGGCCAAAGGACAATTTATTAAACTCTTGTGCAGTTTATAAATTGAACTCAAAAATTTCTTTAGGTATAGAATCAGATGAAACATGAGAAGTCTTACTTTCTGTTATACATTATTTGTCATTATATTACTCTCTATTCTAGATGTTTCTTCCCCAAAGGGTTATGAAATAGGTTGGTGCTCTCCAAAGCAATGAGCACCAGGGATCATGATGTAAACCCAAAGCCACCAGGGGATACTCGGTTTGTAAAAATAATTCAGAGGCAAAAGGAAAGTCACAGTGCAAACAATAGATTTTAACATATCTTTCCATATTAAAACACACACACATAAACACACACACTAGAAAGAACATTGCTTTATTAAGAAAAAAAAAAAAAAAACCTTGAATTTCTAGACCAGCCAGTTTGTATTTAACTCATCAATAAATAGCAATTTATATATATTATATTTTTATTTTATTTATTTATTTTTATTTATATTTATTTATTATTTTATTATATTTTAATCCCTTCCCATAGGTTTTGTAAAAAGTCTGATATCTGTTTATTCTAAAGAAAATATTTCATTTGGAAGGTATTATATTTTCATGATTTGCGATAATATTTAATGTATTCTTTGCTCTGGTTGTTGTGAAGTTCAGAACTAAATTTGATACTTAATATCTGTATTACTTTTTTTTTTTAGAGGGAGAGAGTGAGAGACAGCATGAGCGGGGGGAGGGGCGAGGGAGAGAGAGAATCCTAATTGCAGGCTCCACGCCCAGCATGGAGCCGACTTGGAGCCTGATGCTGGCCTCCGTGCGGGACTCGATCTCACAAGCGTAAGATCATGACCTGAGATGAAACCAAGAATCGGACACTTAACTGACTGAGCCACCCAGGAGCCCCTGTATTATATACTTTTAAGATCAGCATATTTTCCTTGTATTCCCTTTAATGGAGTTCTTTTTCAGTCCTAATTTTTTGTTTGTCACTTCGAATTTACTTTTGAAAATGAAACATATATCTAATAAATAATATACATTGAATGCAGAACAAGTAATACACAAAATATTATCTATCAATTTCTGTTGAAAATTCCTAATAGTATAGTGAAAACTTCATTCTAACCATTTCTACTTATATAGATTCTTATTATATAGGCAACACATCTGAATTACTATATACATTTTGACCAGTATATACTGGCTGTCATAAACCATTGCTTCTAACATTTTATTCTAAGAAAGAATAACCCAGATAACTGGCTAAAAATAGGTATTTGTGGGGCCAAATCCACGCACTCTAAATATTAAGGTAGTTGTCACCAAAATATGAATGTGTAACAGTTTATCTTTTTGTTCTTTCTTTTCTTTTCTTTTTTCTTTTCTTTTTTGGGTCTGAAGGTATCTCAGGATCTAAGTTTTGGATATTTTGGATTAAAATACACATAAGACATCTAAGGTATTAAACAGATATTTGTATATACAAATCTAGAGTTCTGGATCTATTAGATACTATTCAGTAGAACTCAATGAGTAGGGAGACCATATAATTCATTTCCTCTTTGATTAACTTTAGAAATTGAAAGGAGACCCTATTGTTAGTTAAGCGAGGATGACAGACTTAAACTCAAACAACTCAGGGTAAATAAACTAGATGAATGTTTTTCCTAATGTAAAATGGGATATCTTTCCCTGAAACTTGTCGTAGACATCCAGTTTGGGTGCTGCAATGCAACATTCCCCATCTCAGGCAAGGAAAACATTTACTTTTCCAGCTTTGTTATATATCCAGTTCCATGGGAAATCTTGTTAGAAGCACCTTTAAATAGTTTCAAAATATGATCCTTTTCTATTTCTGAAAATTGTTATTTTTTGCCTGCATTCTGGAATAGCCCGCTAAACAATCTGCTTGCTTCCATCTCTCTGCTCCAAGGACAGACATTAAAGAAGCAATCGTGATTCTTGCAAAAAGCAGGATTGATCACGTCAATTATAATGTCCACTTATGTCTCTGTGAAGACTTCACATTTCTCTTAAACTAAATGTCAAGTTCTTGAATGGCCTTTTCTGACACCCTCCCCCACTTCCTCCCCTTGCTTTTTTGGCTCCAAGCAGACTGGTCTCCAAGATGATCTTTGTATATACATCAAGCATATTTCATCTCTAGACACTTCCTCGAGCTATCACTAAGTCTAGTTAATTCACCTTTATTTGCCATTTTTTCTGAAGTTATTGCTTTTATTCTTTTTTTCACTGCCTTAAGTGTCTAAATGAGGAATGCTAGGTTCACCTGTGCATTTTATTTTATATTTATATTTTATTAACTCTTTTTATCATAGTAAGAATACTTAATATGAGATTTACCCTCATAAATAAATTTTAAGTGTACAATACAGTATTGTTAACTAGAGCAGGAAAAAAGAGAGAAGACTCAAATTAAAAAAGTCAGAAATCTAAGAGTACACATTACAATTGATATTACAGAAATACAAAGGTTCGTAAGAGACTATCAGGATCAATTATACACCAACAAATTGGAAAACCTAGAATAAATGGATAATTTCTTAGAAACATATAACCTCCCAAGAGTGAATCATGAAGAATGAGGACATTCAAACAGACATATAACTAGTAAGGAAACCTCCTCACAAAGAAAATCCTAGGGCCAGATGGTTTTACCCATGCATTCTTAATCTCTACCAAAATACTAGTGATGAAGTGAACATAAATTAAACTTTAGCATAAATAATTTTTTTTGAATTAGGGAAGGAATTATTGAATAAATAATAGGCCCAGCTTTATCTCCCACTATTCTGCTTTGCTGTCATAATTTACTCTCCCAGATTAAAAATTTTGCCAAAAATTCTCAAGCTTTTCTGTATCTTTGCTTCCACTGAGTTCTGAGGCTGGAATACCATTCCTCTTCTTGTTATAAATATTATATATCTTTCAAGTTCCCAATAAAGTGCCTCATCCTTTATGAAAACTTCACTTATGAAGGACCAAAAATCATTTCTTTATGTATTTTAATCCAAAAATATTTTATTTTCCTGATAAATATTTTCCTTATGTTAAGTGTCTGGTTTTCCTTTAAGCATGAATTATAAAAGTTAGATATCAGAGTATATATGTTAGCTTAGAAAATATATTTATCTAAGAATTATAATAATATAATGATAAAGCAATTTTTATCAAACATATTAGATTTATTAAGACAATTGTACATTGAGAAAATATATCTACCTTTAAACAGATAAGCTTTGTTTTTGCTTTTGTTTTGTTTTTCATTTTAAAGGGGGCTGGACAATATAGTAAGTTTCTGTGGCTTATTTTCATTTTCTTAAGCCATATGATAAAAATAGTGAATATATATGTAAATCAGATATTATCCAGGCCAACAGTTTAAAGTGCCTCCTCATGAGGCTAATATGTACTTCAAATACAATAGTTTTAAGTATTGAGAACCCAGTTTCTTAAGTCTTTAAGAAACTGCCTATATTTAAAAAAAAAATCTTGCATTATATTCCTTTCCTTTTATTTTTTAATATTCTAAAGCAAATGTATGCCAAGTTCATTTTAATGATAATTCTTAGAAAACAATATGATCTTACTCTTTCATATTCACTGAGAGAGATGCCCAAGATGGAGTTTTGATGCCAAAAGCTTACGATTATTTTTGAAGGAAGCAGCTTGGTAGATGGGATATAGCATATATTTTGAAGTCCTAGAGCCCCACAGTTTCATTCTGGTTCATTGTAGGTGTACAAATAAGTCATGAAATAATCTCCCTGAGACTGAATTTTCATATTGTAAGATAATGTATCACTTAAAAGAATGTCATTATGAGTAAGTGATATAATATATGTAAAAGTCCTAGCAAATACTTGTCATATATTATGGATCCAACACTTAATTTTGTGATGGTGGTCTTATCATCATTGATTTGTACTCATCAGTCCATTACAAGTAAAGTATAGTCAATGTAAATTTAAGTAGAAAATTGAATAGTACAAATGAATGCTTTCTAAAAACAGTAAGAAAAATGGGCCTAGAGCAGTCAAAAGGACTTTTAAAGGAGTAGGGAAAAATGCTGATTTTTAAATTTGACTAGAAGTTCACTAGAGAAACACAAAAAGAGAAAATGTGGGAGAGGAAAAGATTAAATTTGACAAGGAATATGCCAAGATACTGGAACAGACTAATGGGCTGGTGTATGGTGATTTATTTTATCAATAATGGGGTTAAATTTGGGTAAATGGATTTTGAATATGAAAGATTGTGAATCACATGATTAGAAATACAGATTTACTATGTATTGAAGCTTGGGGAAGGTGATTATGAAAATAGTATTTTAAGATTATGAATTTGGTGGCGGGTAAGTGGTACATATTGAATTCAACAGTGACTAGAGATTAATCAGTCTAATGATTTGCGGGTAATATGTTAACATTTCAAAGATATTAATGTCATTAAATGGGTATAAATTGATTATATTGAAACTTTTAGCATTTCCTTTCATTTTCCTCCTGAATCTAATTATAAACAACAAAGAGTTTGATGAAAACTACAGAAGTATATATTTGGGTAGAGTTCTGCTTTCTCTAGAAATGTCTGTTAATCAAATCCTATGATTCCTCTAGTTAAAAAAAGATACTTTCCTACAATTCCAAACTCCAGGCTTCCAAGAAATATCAATGTTATATCTTCTTTAAAAAAAAAAATTTTTTTTACCTATCTATTTTGAGAGAGAGGGAGAGAGAGAGAGTGCACGAGCGTGGGGAGGGGCAGAGGGAGAGAGAATCCCAAGCAGACGCAGCACACGGGGCTCGATTCCATGACCCTGAGATCATAGCTTGCTTGAGCTGAAACCAAGAGTCAGATGCTTAACCAAATGCACCGCCCAGGTGCCCCCAATGTTATGTTTTCTTAATTTTTATAATAAGATTACTTTAAAAGAAGATGGTGATAAGAGGTCTACTGATTCATCAAAAGTCATAAATACATCTCAAATTTAGTTGTCTTCAGAATCCTCTGGGGAATTTTTTTTTTTTTCCAAGATTCCAGAGCTCAAATCCTCTGAGATTCCAAGTTATTAGGTCTGAGATAGGACACAAAAATTAATAACTTAAAAAGTGTTTCTGAATTCTGATGCTGTAGTTTTCCTGAATACATTTTGGGCAACACTATCCTAGAGTTCAGAGTCCAGCCATCTCCCTAATAAGATAGTAGTTCATTAGTAATACTTTGGGAACTTACTTAATTCTCCAATGCTGCCACAACACCTCCTACTTTACAAGAACATAAGACATAAATTTAAAAACAAAACAAAAAACCCAGAATATTGTGATTCATTACTCCAGAAATCTAAGGTATTTTACTGTATATCTTAGATTGATATTTTAGTTTTTTTGAAATAGGAATGAAGGTATCTTCAATTTGGTTAAACTTGGTATTTATTGTCTTAAATAAAAGTTTGTGTAGTAATTTGATAATTAACTGTTTCATAATGTTCATACTGCCCTTTTATCTACACATCCAATTCAGGCTTACTCCTTTAGTATATATAGTTCATTAAGGACGCTTCACTTATATAAACTAATGATTCATTTACCAAAGTGTTTGGAGCCAATTTTAACTAATTTTTAGATTTTTAGACTTGAGATAAAGTTCAATTATATTTATGTTTTCTCATATTCAGTCTGAGGACACAATGGTTAATACACACAGGAAATCAGGCGAGATGAAGTGAACAGGACTTTCAATGGTATCTCATTAGAGTTACATTTTGGAAAAGAGAGCTCAGTGGAGGATAGATTTTGAGCCCTGGTCTTATCAGTGTCCATGACCTCCCCAGGTACTTTTTTAGCATTCTAACTTAATAAACTCAAGAAAAAATAGTTTAATAAATCGCCTCTGACAATAACAACACCTTGCTGTTCAGTATTTTTTCTAATTATATGAATAGATACAGTGTAGTTCACTTTATTCCATGGTGTGAGATTTAAACGAAATAATGCTGATAAAAGTGCTTTAAAATTCATTGAGTCTTTCAACAATATATCACATAATTAAAGCCAAGTTTTAGGTTTAAAAAGAAAGTAACATTTTTAAAAATTATAAAAGTATTACATTATTTTCAAAGTGTTGGGCAACATACTCTAAAATAAATGAAACAACAAAACAATCAGTAAAAATTCACTACCCAGAGGTAACCAAGGTTTACTCCTGGGAAACATTCTTGCAAACAGTTTTCATTGGGCTTTGAAAGAAAATAATAGAATTTATAATTTTAACCATTTTAAAAAATTCGGCATCACTTAATTCAGAGTTGAATTGACGCTGTTACACTCACTTATGTGTATGTGAGGTGATCATGTATTTTAGATGTGAAGGAGTACTTAAGGAAAAATGGAAAAGCCACAATTAGAAGAGCTTGAGATCCTCTTATTTTTAGATACTTACTATTTTTAGGTAGATACTTATTATATTTAGATATTGCGATTCATTGAAGTTTTTGTGCTATAAGATAACACGTATGTTTTCATTTTATTTTTAAAAAAATGTTTAAGTAGACAATTTAAACTATTAGGTAAAAAAAAAAAAAAAAAAACATGGAGAGTGAGATTAAAAATTAATTTGTACCACAAAGAGATTTAATAGCTGTCCCATGGAAAAGAAATTGTAAAACTTGGGAAGTTGGTCAGTTGCAAACACTCTCAAAGTCTCAACATTTAAAATACGGAAAATAGTAACTTCTAATCTGATGATGGAATTTATTACATAAATATTTGAGTAAGATTTTTTTTTTGTCACCAAAATGTCTAATTGATGTTGGGAAAGATGTAAATTTACCAGCCTAGATTTAAAAACATTTTGTAAAGCAGGTGGTTGGGACTGAAAACTGAATGAGACCATTTTAGCAAGCGCTGCCAAAGAGCCTTTTGTTCTGTTTATATTTAGGTTTCTTTGGGAAGTATTTTTTTATAGCATTTTTTTTTTAGAAAACAAATTTTAAAATATGCTGAAATGAGAACCACTTCTTAAAATCATTATTATATCAACTCTTAAGAATTTTAAAGATGAATGTGACTACTTAATCGTAACTTATTTCTTTTTATTTCTAAATATTAAATAATTATTATTAGTTTTTATTTATAAATATTAAAGTGAGACAAATAGTTTATTTTATCCATCTCATTTTAAATTTTTAATAATTGTAGCTCTTTTGTTGTTAAAATAATAATAGGAAATTACACGCAGAAGTAAATTTACTTGTAGTACAATTCAATATTATTTAACAGATGGTGATGTTTGATCTGAATCATTTGGAGACCAAAACAATGCACTCTGTCAATTCATTGTTCAAAGTTAATTCATTCCTCAAACGTTTTTACATGCCTTTAAAGAGTCAGGATGAAATGCATCATGGACTTGGAGTAGAGTGGAGTGTTTCTTCAGGGGACAGCCAAAAAAAATTGTATAAATTGGGGTGCAGGATGAGATGCCCCAGAATGTGCCACTTTGGCCTCAAGATTATTTTGAGTTAAGAGTAATCAAAAAGCTGTCTTCACCTCAACTGCCTAAATTTACGTTGGAAAGGATAGTCTATAGGAGGAGGAGAGCTATTAACAAGACCCCCCCTTACCAAAGAACCTTATCTGCATAATAGGGCAACCTTTGTTTTTCAAACATCTCCTTTCACCTCCTGCTAATGGTCATTTTCCCTAGCTCTTATAAGCAGTATGTTGGCGACATTGTCTTCGGAATCTCATGTCTGTATGGATTCCCCATAAATCCACGTATTAAATTTAATATTCTAGTTTTAATCTGCCTCATGTCACTTTGATTCTAAGTCCAGCTAGCAGGACCATAGGGCAGAGGAAGGTCTTTATCCCTGACAATATATATACGTAGCAAAGAAATTTAGATTCAATTTTAAAAATAGATTTTAAAAAATATACAATTCTTTCTAGAAAATAAAAATGTGTGCAAGTTTTGTTGTGTATTTAGTGTACATTACATTAAGAGTAAAAAGTAAGTACTTTAAATTCTAGTTAAATTTAGAATTCTATGTTCAAGTTTTGCTGTTATTACCATTTTTTAAAAAAAGTGAAAAGTAACCTCTCTGATGAGATAATATTCTTTAAAGGACAAGATAGTGACTGCCACATTAAAAAAAAAAGGACTTATGTGGATGGTGATTGTTGTTATTTTATGTAAGATTTTCTAGTATGTAATGAATACACTAAAACTCCCCAGGAGGAATCATATAAATTATGCATCCAAAGCCTTTCTAAATTGCTAGGGATTTTGATGTGATCTAGGCTATTATGTAAGTAGTTATTTTGCTATTTTATTCGATTTCAGGATTTAATAGTTGGATTTTATGTCTTCCAGATTGGACTGTTTATGAGTTTTTTTAAGTGGTTTTCAGATTTTTCCTTCAATATCTAATTTCTTTGATAAGGTTTTTAAGGAATCATGAGAATGAACTACCTGAGCTTGTAAAGATAAACCCATGAAATTTCTGGGTGGACAAGAAATGTTCTGATTATGAAGTTTCCTAGAATCACCTCAAGGGCTTAAAGGATTGCTGGGCCTCCACCCAGGTGTGTCTGGTTCACCACTGGAGGAGGGCCTGAATATTTGCATTTCCAAGAAGTTCCCAGGTGATGTTGATGGTTTCACCACTTGCAGAAACATCACCTTAGGCCATAAGCCAATGTTTCAACTTCTACTGCCTGTATCTTGATGGTCATTTTCCCTCAAAATAATATACATTGTATTATTTAAGGTAAAATAACAAACTAACTCCTAAAGTGTGATATTTGCAAACAAAACTGGAAATTAACATTTTTTTTAAGATTTTATTTATTTGACAGAGGGAGAGACAGCGAGAGAGGGAACACAAGCAGGGGGAGTGGGAAAGGGAGAAGCAGGCTTCCCGCTGAGCAGAGACCCTGATGTGGGGCTTGATCCCAGGACCCTGGGATCATGACCTGAGCTGAAGGCAGACACTTAAGGACTGAGCCACCCAGGAGCCCCTGGAAATTAGCATTTGCAAAAGCCAAAGCCAAGGCTCTACTAGTATTTTTTTTTTTTTTTTTTTTTTTGAGACAGAGAGCTGGAGCAGGGGTGGGATGGAGAGGGAGAGAATCTTTTTTTTTTTTTTTTTTTAAGATTTTATTTATTTGAGAGAGAGAGAACCAGGGGGACAGAGGGAGAAGCTGAGCAGGGAGCCCGGTGTGGGGCTTGATCCCAGGACCCTGAAATCATAACCTGAGCGGAAGGCAGAGGCTTTACTGACTGAGCCACCCAGTTGCCCCAGAAAAGAGAGAATCTTATGCAGGCTCCACACATGGCTCGATGTCACAGCTGACCAGGAGATCATGACCTGAGCCAAAATCAAGAGTCAGACACTTAACCCACTGAGGCACCCAGGCGCCCTTACTAGTATTTTTTTTAACTTAGTACCTGGTATGTGATTTTTTTTTTCATTTTTCATTTTTGTTTTTTATAGTAATATAAGGTATTTTTTGTTTCTATAATAATTGATTTATACTTATTTCTGTGATTCATCTGAAAGCATATGCATCACTGAGCATCATTCTATACAATGGGAAAATGTGATCTTCATATTACACAAATATCAATTATAAATATTGAAAATTTTCTCAAGGTCAACAAATTTGATCGAGTGTTTTAATGAAAAGACTTATAATTTTAGACATATTGTTAAAGTTGAGTATTTAGAGTTCATGTACCAAAAAAAGAGTATTTTCAAAATTGTGTTACCTGGCATTTGAATTTAGGATTTTTGATATAATGCATTCCTGGTCATTCTTTTAAGAGAATAAATTAAAAAGAGATATTAACATTTTCATGAACACTTTGGGAAGATATGGGAACAAGCACATGTATAGTTTATGTTAAAAGTTAGGCAAAATGTGAGAAAAGGTGCCTACTTTTGTGTCAAATATTAATTTAAAATTAGGAAACTACTATGAGAAATATGATTCTGAGGTAGGCAAAATACAATTCCTCTTCACTACCCCCTATCCCCAGCCCCCAAAAATATAAATTTCCATATACTCATTCATGGAACTTTGAATGCATTGTGTTATAAGGCAAAAAAGGGAATTAAGGTTGTAGATAGAATCAAGGTTGTGACTTGCATGTAATGGGCAAAGGTGAAGACAATGTGTTCACTGAGTATGCTTTTTTAAAACACAGGCATCTTTTAAGAATTTTAACACATGTGCTTATCCATTTGGGGTAGAAAACCAGATGGTAATTTAGTCTGCATATAGCTGAAAATATTTCAGATTCTTACAATAGATTTATATGTTCATTGGTGTAATGATTAAATAACACAGCTTTTATCAAGACATTTGTATTTTGAGAATACCGGATCCCAAATTTACATTTCTTTATTATGTCCTATTATTAGTTTATTCATTTCACAACTATCATAAAAGGTTTTTCTGCTATGCAAACACTATACCGCACATTAAGAATGCAAACGTGAATAACTATGACCCCCACATTTTAAGGTTCTGTCAGACTAATGGGAGATAGACATAAACAAACCCAGTTCAGTGCAATAAGTGTCTTACCACTTTTTATTATCCTTGAATTTAAATCTATTGCTTGAAATTACCAAAAAAATAAATAAATAAAAGAAGTGGGGGAAGGTTATGTATATTACTTCCCAGAAGGAATTAATTAGCATTGCAAAGCTAAAGTCAATCATAAATTAATAAAAAATATATTATTCCCAAGAAATTTAATGAGCCTTTTTCTGCTACTTTATTAGTTTAAATCATTTGAAATTATACATTTAGGATCATTTAGTTTAATAAACCTTATTATTCCTCAGTGTCTACCTACACATATTAACTTTCTTTATAATTTATTTTGTTACAATAAATATAGCAGTTCATTATAATTATAGATACACCAAATTGTTCAAACATAAAAATATAACTGAGAAAAGGAACTGTTTATAAAAGTGTTAATAACCCATTATAATTTATTCTCTAAAAAATAATTAGGACAATTTTTAGGTGCAGATCATTCTTCATTGTGATTTACACTTATTTAATATTGAAATAAAAGGGAAATCATTAAGATATATCCGCTCTGCATTGTGACTATTTTCGATGTTTTTATGTTGTAATTTTATTGTATCATAGAATTAATACACACATACTTAGTCATTATGGAAATCAAATCAAAACTATAATGAGATACCATTCTTATACACTAGGATATCTATAATCAGAAAGACACTCAATAACATGTGTTGTCATGGCTGTGGAGAAATTGGAACCCCTCATACATTTTTTGTGAGAGAATAAAATGGTGCAGCCACTTTGGAAAATAGTTTGGAATCTCCTCATAATTGTTAAACTTAGAGTACTTATGACCCATCACTTCCAGTCCTAGGTATATTACCATGAGAAATGAAAACATATATTCTTACAAAAACTTGTACATAAATGTCTAAAACAGCATTATTCATAATAGACAAAGCTGTGAAAAAACAGATGTTTATCAATTGACAAATGAATAAATGAAATGCAGTACGACTGTTAAGTAGGTTATTATTTTTGAATAAATGAAATATGGAGGGGCACCTGGGTGGCTCAGTCGGTTAATCGTCTGCCTTTGGCTCAGGTCATGATCTTGGGGTCCTGGGATTGAGTCCTACATCAGGCTTCCTGCTCAGCAGGGAGTCTGCTTCTCCCTTTTCCTCTGCCTCTTCCCTGGCTTGTGCTCTCTGCTGCTCACTCTCTCACTCTCAAATAAATAAATAAAATCTTTAAACAAAAAAAAAAAGAAAGAAAGAAAGAAAGAAATCTGGAGATATACCACAATATGGATGAATCTTAAAAACATGCTACCTGAAAGAAGCCAGTCACAAAAGTCAACAGATCATATGATTCTATTCATATTAACTGTCCAGAATAAGCAAATTCACAGAGATAGAAAGTAGACTGGTGTTTTTCTAGGGCTTGGAATGGAAGGCAGGATGGGTATCGGTTACTTTTAGGGTAATGAAAATGTAAAATTAGATTGTGGTGGTGGTTGTACGTCTCTATGAATATACTAAACACTTGAATTGCGTAATTTGAATGAATTTATTTTAGTATGTAATTCATAGCTCATAGCTCATAAAACTGTTACAAAGAGGTAAAAAGAAAACAACAAGTGCAGAAAGGTTTAACAAAAATGTGGTAGAATAGATTGAAATGTTTAACCATAGATCCAGGACTCGAGGAAAGAAGTTTTAAACTGTGCATAAAAATCATAGTGAAACATGAAGAAGAAAAACAAAAAAGACAAACAAAACAAACTGTGAAGTACCACGGAAGTTGTTAAAAACAATTCTTGGAATCTTCCAGATTTTGGGACTCTTTTTTTTTTTTTTTAAAGATTTTATTTATTTATTTGACAGAGAGAGACACAGCGAGAGAGGGAACCCAAGCAGGGGGAGTGGGGGAGGGAGAAGCAGGCTTCCCGCCGAGCAGGGAGCCCGATGTGGGGCTCCATCCCAGGACCCTGGGATCATGACCCGAGCCAAAGGCAGACGCTTAATGACTGAGCCACCCAGGCGCCCCCTTGGGACTCTTTTTAAGAAGGACTGGAACCTCAGATGTATCAAAGTCCAGCTTGACAGGTATTAAACTTTCCCTACCCATTAACATGTTGGACATTCATATAACTCTGACATATGTATAATTAATTACTCATTTATTGGGGAGGAAAATGGGATTGAGAAACTATCCCAAGGTCATCCCAACAGAATTAAAACTGCTCTTGTCACTTTATCTCAAAAGCATTTGTTCTTCTCTGTACGTCATTCATTTAAAACCACTTATTTTCTGTTATAGATAATAACATTGTTGCAAATGTATCCGAGATTCGGAATAAAATTTGAATGACTTTACACCTTCTGGGAAACATATAAATATATGAGCAAAGAAAGTCTATCAGTGAAGAGTCCTACTCCTATCTCCCCTTGTTTTTATAATGGTTCAACAATTGAGCCATATTGAAACATCAAGTCTGGCTTTCTTAACTAATTTCTTTGTTTCTTCTTTCAAATCAGAATGGAGTGGACTGAAGATATCCAATCATGATATCAATAGTGCAAATATTACATTTCAGCCCAATTTCTGTTTTATGGGTTATTATCTCCATATGGCACAATTATCTACACTATAAAAATGTGGAGCATAAACTCAGAGAGGGGAAGCCCTTGCCTTACATTCAAGTAAATAAAGACAAACTGAAGGTACTGTGACTGGTAAGGACAAATATTGTCAGGTTTGGCCAGCAAACCCTGAGATTTAGCATCATCATAATTTCATATTTCTGTTGTTGGAACAAAAAGGCCTCAACTATATGACCCATTAAAGTCCCAGCTGCTAATGCAAACCAAGTGAGGAAGCTGGGGGTTTGTATTTCCCTCCCTAATGCCTAAAGTATTTTTCTTCCTTTTTTTAAAAAAATTTTTGTTATGTTAATCACCATACATTACATCATTAGTTGTTGATGTAGTGTTCCATGATTCATTGTTTGTGTATAACACCCAGTGCTCCATGCAGAACGTGCCCTCTTTAATACCCATCACCAGGCTAACCCATCCTCCCTCCCCACTCCCCTCTAGAACCCTCAGTTTGTTTTTCAGAGTCCATCATCTCTCATGGTTCATCTCCCCCTCCAATTCCCCCCCCTTCATTCTTCCCCTCCTGCTATCTTCTTTTTTTTTTTTAACATATATTGTATTATTTGTTTTAGAGGTACAGGTCTGTGATTCAACAGTCTTACACAATTCACAGCGCTCACCATAGCACATACCCTTCCCAATGTCTATCACCCAGCCACCCCAATGCCCAGGAAACAATGGGTTCCCTCCAGCTTACCATATAAAGAGATAGCTTTAATCCTGTTTGCTGATAACTTGGATTTTAATTCCTGGCCGTGATAGGTACCCCAGCGATTTGATTTTGTGCTGCTTGCTGCTCACATAAATCATCAAATTCTGACTGCCATCAGATATTGGGCGGCTTCTATTACCATTTTACATAAAATTTGCCAGTCCCAGGGGGACATAGCATAATGGTCCACTAGGGAAGTAATTAATTCCTTAAAAAAGGGGCTAGTAGTGCCATTTTCTCCTATGCTTTTTTTGGATCTCCTTAAAAGTCTTAAAAGTAAGAGGGTCTTAAAAATGCTGGTTTTTGTTGGTTAATCATTACTGGGAAAGCAGGGAGGTCCCCTGTAAGCATTGCTTCCCAGATGTAGCCCCCTTGTAACCATCGACTAAGTAGGGGGTAAAGGTGGGAAGGTGGTGGAATTTCCTGGTGAGGCGAGGGCCTGAGGACCAGAGGCTCTAGTGGCCAAAGGCCCCAATTCAAGCTCTAGCTCCATTTTTATTATGCATGTTATTGTTACATCAAAGAATCAAGATTAGGAAGGAATATAAAGTTTCAGTAACTAGGGCAGTGACATTTAGGAGCAGAGCATTGTGTGATTAGAACTATCTGTGTTGGTGACCTGCAGGCAGGGAGTAGGTGACTATTAAGGAGTTATTTCTAACCTAAGTTAAACATCTGTCCCCTGGGAGATAGTGTTGAGCCACAATTAGGATCTGGCTGTTTTCAGCCCAGAAACCTAAAAGGAGGCCCCGTTTTCTGGTCACTCCTTCTTTGCTTTTCAACTAGCCTTGCCCAAGGAGGATTAAGTTTATCATATCTTAGCTAGCCAGGCATTGTGAATTCCCACAAAATATATCAGGAATAATTCGATGTGATAATTACGTGTAGAAGGGCTTGAAACTTTTCAGAGATAGTGCATATTTATTATATACTAGAATATGTGTGAAGACACCAAGGGCAAGAAAATTCCAGTTTTACAGAGTAAGGTGGGACACATATAGATTAAATGACCTGCCCAAGGACACATAAATTTGGTAAGTGAGAGAGTCTGGAATTCCATGTGTTTTGTTTTTTTTTTAATTATGTTATGTTAATCACCATACATTTCATCATTAGTTTTTGATGTAGTGATCCATGATTCATTGTTTTCGTATAACATCCAGTGCTCCATGCATAACGTGCCCTCTTTAATACCCATCACCAGGCTAACACATCCTCCCACCCCCCTCCCCTCTAGAACCCTCAGTTTGTTTTTCAGAGTCCATCGTCTCTCATGGTTCATCTCCTCCTCCGATTTCCCCCCCTTCATTCTTCCCCTCCTGCTATCTTCTTCTTCTTCTTTTTTTTTTTTTTTAACATATAATGTATTATTTGTTTCAGAGGTACAGATCTGTGATTCAACAGTCTTGCACAATTCACAACGCTCACCATAGCACATACTGTCCCCAATGTCTATCACCCAGCCACCCCATCCCTCCCACCCCCCACCACTCCAGCAACCCTCAGTTTGTTTCCTGAGATTAAGAATTCCTCATATCAGTGAGGTCATATGATACATGTCTTTCTCTGATTGACTTATTTTGCTCAGCATAACACTCTCCAGTTCTATCCACGTTGTTGCAAATGGCAAGATTTCATTCCTTTTGATGGCTGCATAATATTCCATTGTATATATATACCCCATCTTCTTTATCCATTCATCTGTTGATAGACATCTTGGCTCATTCCACGAATTCCATGTGTTTTTTGCTGGCTCCTACAGAAGGCTTTTTCCCATCTTGCTAAAATGCCTCTACTTATATATACATACGCACAATTAAAAGTAGTATATAGTAAAATCAAAACATATATTTTACGATATATAGCAAACCATATCTAATTAATCAAATTAGCTTAAATTGTACATGTTCAAGTATTATAAGCCTGATATACTTAATGACTCATAAACCAATTCTAAATAACTTTAACATTATAATTTAAAGAAGAAAAGTTCTAACTATAATGAAGTATGCATACAATTACATAAATAATTTACGGGTAGAAATCATTTTCTACTTTTACTTTGAATAACTGTGAGGATATTAAGATCATCTGAAAAATATTGGAAAGATAATATTAAATATTAATGAATACCCATTTCCCATATGGTGATTTAGTTGGGTACTAACTCACCATATGAATCAGGTCAACTAGTTTTTTTCCTCATTTTTAGATTTTGTTATGTAATCTGGAAAGAAATGTAACTCAATAAATCCAGTGCTTTCACTAGGAAGATCACTCCCTGTTAAATATATTCTAGTCTCTCAACCTCACAGTTTTGTAATTGATGACTTATGGTCCCCAGCTCTAGTCTCTACATCAGCTAAATTGGTCAAAAGCTTTGATATACATGCTAAAATTGGCAAAAGAAAAGTTGGAGTAAATTTTATTCATATACTATTTTGGAATTATTTTGGTTGTTAGAAATGCATTCATTATTTTTATTTGAAACTGTAGTTTGCTTTTGTCTGATTTACTCTTTGAATTATTGGTACTTCTGGTTCTAATTTCAGCTAAAGAAATATATAATGTCTCGTGGGAAAAGTATTAGCATTCTCAGTTTTAAAGTTGGGTTTGTTAGGGATGCCTGGGTGGCTCAGTCGGTTAAGCATCTGCCTTCCACTCAGGTCATGATCCTGGGGTCCTGGGATCGAGTCCCACATCTGTCTCCTTGCTCAGCGGGGAGTCTGCTTCTCCCTCTGCCTGCCGCTCCCCCTGCTTGTGCTGTCTCTGGCAAATAAATAAATAAATAAAATCTTTTCAAAAAAAAAGAAAATAAAGCTGGGTTTGTTAAAGTGATCAAAAAATATTTAATCGCAATACTAGAGAAAGCAGTTTAAAGCAGAGAATGAAGCTAATATAATCCTCTAGCAGTCCCTAAAACAGAGAAAAAGAAGACTTATACCATTATTATATATGTTATATATGTATGAAATTGCAGAAAAATCTCTCTCTCTATATATATATATATATGAAAAAGCTCACCTCTAATACTTTGTAATTGACGGTAAACCTCATTTGGGTTTGTAGCTGAATTCACACTGCCAAACTAGTAAACCAAAGTATATCAAATTATGCAAAACAAAAACTCAGTCAAAGAATATTTTTTGAAGTAGTCTAGTGTTAAGAGTACTGCCAAGCACCCACAAAAGCAAATTCAAACCCTCTGGCTGAATCTCCCTAAAAATACAAGTTAAGGTTTATGGCTCACAGCCAAAAGCAATAGTCACAATAACAACAACAACAAACAAAATGCATGCATCACACACATGTAAGCACGCACACACACAGGCAAGGCCTTATGAGCTAGAGTCTGTTAAAGTGTGAACTTACTCAATGAGACTCCAAAATATGTCACCTATTAGAATTATTGAAAACATAACAAATAAATGTGATTAGATAAAGAAATTAAAAGTGATATTTCAAATATTAACATAAAATTTCATTTTATAAATATACCAAGTAGATTTTTTGAAAAAGAGCATTTTAAACATGGAAATAAGTTGAAAATTTTAAAAATCTGAATAAACAAGTTTAAATAATAGAATAAATAGGTACAACAGAAGAGAGAATTAATATATAGAAGAAAGGTAGGAAGGCATTCAGAGCACATCAAAACAAATAAAAGACAAAGAAATATTAAGTATTATGGAGAGATTAAGAGACATGGAGTAAAAATTGGTTATCAAAATGGAATTCCATAGGAAATGATAGGAGAATGGATTGAGAAGTTTCTGGATTGACCTATTAATATAAATAATCATTTGCAGGAGTCAAAAATTTGCAGTTAGGGCAAATGAGCATAAACCCATACCAAAATCACAGAACCATACTATGGTCAAAAGCCCAATGGCCCTTCCAAAGAGTCTATGTCCTAATCCTTAGAACCTGTGAATATATTACTTTATGTGGCAAAGGGACTTTGCAAGTGTGATTAATGGTAAGGATCTTGAGATGGAGACATTATCTTAGATTATCCCAGGGTGACCAATTTAGTCATGTAAATCCTGAAAATCTGAGCACCTTTTCCTGCTGTAATCAGAGAGATGTGTCATGAGGGCTATTTGTTGTTGCTGCTTCTGAAGGTGGAGGAAGTTCACAAACTTCTATAAGCTGGAAAAGGCAAGGAAAAAGACTCTTTCCCTAGAGCCTCTAGAATGAAAACAGCCTTTCTGACTTGATTTTGGCCCAGTGACACCCCTGTTGAACTTCAAATCTATAGAACTGTAAGACAATACATTTGTGTTGCTTTAAACCACTAAGTTTGTGGTAGTATGGTACAGAGGCAAAGGAAAATTAATACACATATAAAAAGTATTTCTTAGGACACTGAAAGGAAAAAAAGCTTTCAACCAGAAACATTAGACTGACATTGTACTTCTCAAAACCATCAAGGGAATTAAGTGTGTGAAATGATATATTCACAGATCTGAAAAAGAATTAAAAAAAAGAAAACACTTATCAACCTACAATTGTATATCCAGTGAAAGTATCATTCAAGAATGAGAGCAAAGCAGAAATATTTTCAGCTAAACCAAACTCAAGTGAATTTTACACCAAACCAAACCAACCAACCAAACAAACAAACAAATAGAGCTTCGCTGAGGTAAAGTCTAATCAGTGGTTTTCAAAGTATGGTCCTTGGACCAGCAACGTGGACATTGTCTGTTAGATTTGTAGAGGTAAAAAATATAACAATTAAATAATACAAAATAATTTAAGAATTTAAGAAACAAAACAAGGAAACAGGGAAAAAAAAAGAAAAAACAAAAAAAAACAGATTTTTTTTTTTAAGATTTTGTTTTCATTTGAGAGAGAGAGTGAGTGAGCACAGAGGAGGGCTGGGGGGGAGGGAGAGAGAGAATCTCAGGCCTATTCCACGCTGAGTACGAAGCCCAACGTGGGGCTCGATCCCATACTCCAGGGTCATGACCTGAGCCATAACAAGAGTTGGACACTCGACCAATTGAGCCACCAAGGCACCCCAAAACCAGATTCTTAAATTCAGAGAACAAAATGATGGTTGCCAGAGGAGAGGTGGGTGGGGGAATGTATGAAATAGATAAAGGGGGTTGAGAGTACAGTGTATAAAATTGTTGAATCATTATACAGTACACCTGAAATTAATATAATACAGCATGTTAATTATACTTCAATAAAAAATAGATGAAGGAAAATTTTTGATAAAATTGAACTATCCATTCATTATAACAGCTCTTAGAAAACTAGGAATAAAAAATAGCTAGTTAAAAGTAATCCACACCTACAGCAAATGTTGTATATAATAGTAAAAATTTGCTCCCTCTTTAAGAGGAACCAGAAAATGTGCCTATTGAACCAGAGGAGCTACCCAGCATAAGGAAACAAATAGACATAAAAATATAAGAACTCAAAATGAAAACAAAAATAGTATATATTGGTAGATAATACGATTACATGCACAATCATAGAACAGAGCAAATTGCTTCTTAGTTCAGTGCATTTATCAAAATTTCCAATTTGTAACAAATGCTTATACTGTATGTCAAAAGCAGCTTGCAGAAAGTATCCCCTGGACTATTTAATACCTATAAAATAAAGAGACATCTAGAAGAGAATAATTCCCCTGGAACTACCCTAAATATCCCCTTGATAATACAACTATTTGACACTATATATTCTAGCTGCCTCATTGATTATAATAGACCCTTTTCCCGATTATGATTAAATGAGAAGGCATGACAAAATCTAAGAGAACAAAATTAAGTTACTCTCAGATTTGGTTAAGCAACAACACTGTGAAGGTAAAATGGGTATCTGACAGTCAACCTTCATTTAATAATAAAGCAAGACCTAGATATTGTGAGTGGTGAGTGTAAACATTCAGTTGAATGGTTTCCTGGTAACACAATAGCACATAGAGTGCTAAGGATTGCTTTTACTTATTTAAAATGTGTGCTCATGTGTGTTTATGTGTATATGAAGTAATGAGAGTTACATAATTATCCAAATAAAGGAAAAAAACTATTTCATCATAAAATTTTCTCTTCCAGATTGAAAAGTACATTCTAGTTCTCTTCTCATGAAAATTCTACTTACAATTTAATGAAAGATATTAAGGTATTACTGTGATTTATAAAAGCATAATAAACATTTGATATAGGGTATCACGGGATTGTAGATGCACTTGAGTATACAAAATAATATTTTCAGATATACACGGTATACATCAAATCCATAAACATACAAGGACATTATATACTACTATAATAAAAGCTTCAGGATGGGATGTTGATAAAATCTCAAGAAGAGCAAAGGCTCATGTCTCAAATGCCATTGTGCAAATAAAAATTACAAAAATCCTTTTCTATGAGCAATTTGCTAATCCACAATACAGAAACAAAATAATTTTTTCTCACTGCAGGAAATTTGAAATTGATAGACACATTTTCATTATTTTATGAAGACATCAGATTTAGCTCAATTGCATAGATGGCTGATTTTTACAGTGTGATTGGGTTTGCTTTACTGGCCTGCTTAATTCGAGAAATGTCAAGTTAATCTCTTGGTATCAAAAATCAAATTCATCAGTTAATATAATTACTTAAAGCACTTGTATGGAAAAGCATTAGCTCTATAAGAATACAAGACTACAAGACAAAATTCGTTCTTACCAAGTATGTCTAATGCCATTTATTCAGTTGTCTTCTTTAAAGTAAAATTATATATACATATAAATGTATATATAAACATATAACATGCAATATGTTATAATATAAACATACATATATATGTTACATATGTTACATATTTTACATATGTTTACATATAATCATATATAAATATATATAAAAATTTCTTTTTTAAAAGATTTTAGTTATTTGGGGGGGAGACTGTGTAAGAGTTGGGGGGAAAAGCAGAGGGAGAAGGAGAAGCAGGCTCCCCGCTGAGCAAGGAGCCCAATGTGGGGCTGGATCTGAGGACCCCAGGATCATGACCTGAGCAGAAGGCAGACTTTTAACCTACTGAACCACCCAGGTGCCTCTACATAAAATATTTTTAAGTAATAGCTACTCAAATTTGTTATTTTTCATAAAAAATAAATCTATTTTTATCGAATACCCAATAATGTATAAAATCTTTTATTGGAGCATAAATTACTGATAAAAGATGACACATTTTACCTGACAGGCTATTTACCTGGAACTACACCAGTGAAAGCAGAACATTTTCATTAAAAGTATTTATTTTTAAAAAAATGTTTCTCCTTGGTATCTGAAGGTGAAAATATAATAAAGCTGCCTTCTGAGAAGTGTTTCTGAATTCATCTGCTGAGTGAACTAATTACCTACTCACAAACATCTCCACTAAATCCAACAGAGGAATTTTTGAACGTATCACTTTTGCAAAATAAAGTGCTTCTTGGGTTTATTGAACTTCATTTCAGAAATGAAGAAAGTTAGAATCAAAGAACACTGTGAAAATGGTTCTAAATGATCAGTGAGGTGGTTGAACTCGGACTGCACTCTATTGTTTATATTCTGACCAGAGTAGACGTATATTTGTATGGAAGACTTGTGGGACAAAGAAGCACAAGTCACAAAATCTTTAAGTCGTGTATATATATAAGAAATGGTTATGCCAACGTAATTGTTCACATTTAAATGTCATTGTCTTATGCAAAGGTAGAAATGTCAGTCTCAAAGCAACTGGAATATAGTGCTGTCACTGGAGGTGTGACTGCCCTCCTGTAAGATGTTTTTTTTTTTCAGAGCAAGTTCCCTTAGCTTTGATAACAGCTTCAGACAACAAGTGACTAACCAATTTTATAGAGAATATCCAGGGAAATATAATACCTAAACATATAGAAAACTAAGAACATGTGAATGTATTCCAAAATAGGCAAAAATTAATGGGCTTATATAGGTCTCCTCTTTCCTTTTACTTGGCAGATGAAAGCAGGGTATTAACCAAGTGTACTTGGAGAAAAAATTTTCTGGAAGGAATAAAATTGTGCTTAGGGACTGTTGGCATCCTTTGTAGAGGGTCCTCTGGAAAAAGAACTGCCATTGGCAAGAGGACCCTGCATCTTATTTATATATTCCTTGTCCCCATTGGCAGGTACTCAGCAAACAAAGAGATTCTTGCATGAGAAGCGTTGGTGGATAAAAGAAAAATTGAACTGAATATAAAGAATATGGTATTTTATTTTATTTTATTTTATTTTTAAATGTTTTATTTATTTATTCATGAGAGTCAGAGAGACAGAGAGGCAGAGGCAGAGAGAGAAGCAGGCTCCCCGCCTAGCAGGGAGCCCGATGCGGGACTCCATCCCAGGACCCTGGGATCATGACCTGAGCCGAAGGCAGATGCTTAACCATCTGAGCCACCCAGGCACCCAAGAATATGGTATTTTAATAGACAAGCCATTTTCATATTCATTCAAAAGAGTGGAAATATGTTTTAGACTTGCTTTGCAGATTGAGCCTGTGAATGCCATTACAGATGCTGAGAGGAGATCAGGTACTGAAATGAAAGCCCTAAAATTTGCAATTCAGTGGCTGTCACTTTATAATGAAGTACTTGTTTTTCATTAGCAGTTAACAAAGCATTTTACTAGTGAGGAACTGATAGAGATACATAAAACAGCCTCATATTATTCTTATAATTAGCTTATGAAGAACTGTTAATATATGTTAAATGCCATGATAATATTGGCATTTCTATCCTGGTTTTCCCATTTCTGCTATTATAGTTTAGCACCGTGAGTTCGAGTGGAAACGAACTTTATATTGGAAATCAGTTTGCAGTGAGGACCTGGCCCTATGACAATTCATTACTGACATTCCTAAGATACATGGGACATTTTTGTACATCACAAAGTAGCTAATTTAATATATATTTGCGAGAAATGCGAATAGGGAGTTAATAGAGTGTAGAACAGGTATAGTTTCAAAGACAACTTTGTTCTTATTCTTTAGTGTTTTCATGGCCATCAGTGAGCTCACCTATCAACTGCCCCACTCCCTCCCAAACAAAAAGATTTCTGTGATTAGTGGGGGGGGGGGGGAGATTTCATTGAATCTATCTACAGATTTGTGGCAAAATAGAATATTATGTTAATTGTTCCAATCCATGAGAATAATATATCCCTCCATAAATCTATGTCTTTTAAAAATTTCTCTCAATATTTTATTTTTCTCTTCTTCTACCTAAGTTTATCTGAATTAAATTTTAAGGTTTCTATAATTAATTTGAGCTCCACTCAGGGTTTTGTTCCTACCGTTAATAAACGTTTCATTGAGGGTGCCTGGGTAGCTCAGATGGTTAAGCATCTGCCTTCGGCTCAGGTCATGATCCCAGGGTCCTGCGATCAAGTCCCGCATCGGGCTCCCTGCTCAGCGGGGAGCCTGCTTCTCTCTCTCTCTCTGTCTCTTATGAATTAATAAATAAAATCTTTTAATAAAAAAAAATAAAAAAAATAAATGTTTCATTGAAATAAAATTGTTTCTTTCTTCACCATGTTATTTTAGTGAAAATAACTACATCCTATATCCACTTATGTAGTCTCTTTTTACTTCCAATTTTAAGTAGACAATAGAGTATGATGTTCCTATCTATATTAGCACTCTTATATTGCAATGGCAAAGAATAACATGTCAGAGGCACAAAGTATCTATATTCTGACACTATTGTTTGGAATTGAAGCATCTGTTAGCAATGGTTTCTTTTTTTCTTTTACTTTCTTTCTTTACTTTTTTTTTTTTTGTCTACTTTAAGTTTAGCATGATCTGCTTCAATCTGTTGTACTTGACCACCTTTCTTTTCATTCCTTGTGATTTTCTCTAGTGCATCACTTGGAGCTGTAGCCAAATCCTCTCTAGAGCTACTATAAAGTCCTTGGCATGTTGCACATCCTCAAACAGCATTCATAAATACAAATCCTAAGATTCCGGTATATCTAAAGTACGGTTGCAGCCCTCATCAACTCCTGACACATTTAGAAATGTATTTGAAGCCTTAAAAATCAGAAAGCCCAATTAATAATAGCTTAAGTGATTAGGTACCCCCCCCCCCCATATACCAACCAAGAAATCCCGGGCTCGTGCAATTTTTCAACAATACCATGCCCTTCTTTCTTTCCCCTCTTTTATACTTAGCAGATGGGCTTATCATTTCATAGTTGAAAAATTTCCACCAAAGCTCCAGATTTCACTTTCTGTTTTAAAGCAGGAAAAAGTAAAAAGAAGAATCACCTATTCCTGATACACCCTTTAATAAGAAAATAGAAGCTTTCCTAAATACCTTGCCCCCAAACAAGGAAATTTGTTTAAATTTTATTGTTTGTAGCTGCTACATGGAAACTGAAAAAAATGTATATTTATGCTTCTCCAGATTCTATTGTATGGGCACATAAGGAAAGATTTTGGTATTGGCATATGGTTCACCAAACTGTACTATCAGCTTAAAATCTTACGATCGTAGATCATTTTAATAGTAGCTGACTTTTTTTAGCAATATTTCATCTGTGTAATTGTGACTGATATCACATTCCTACACATTATCATAGCTTTTCTGCTGTGTCTTTTTAGTCCTGAAGAGGTTACCTGACACTTGGTAGGGGATACTTTTAGTCTTCTTATGTATTTTCTCACAGAATGTATGAGAACCCGGCATCATCTACATTTTCCTCCCAGCAGAATTTATACTTGTTTGAGAGACTTGGCAATAAATATAGTTTCAAAAATATTTTCTTAATCTTCTATAGAGAAGAGTATCTTATAAGTGTAAATGATTACATACTTCTCACAATATGCCGAGTACTATCTGATAGCTTGATGACTATTCACTCAGTTAATCCTTACATAAACCATTTGACCTTACTTTGCAGTAATTAAGCTGTGGCCTGCTAGAGCTTAAGTGACCTGCTGGGGGTCATTTATACACTTCTTGGCGGAACAAGAGTTCAAAGCCAGGCCACCTGGCTCCAGAGTCCCTACGCTATTTTGGCAGCAGTTCTAATCTCTTCAAATGAAGTCGCAGGGAACTTTCCAGCATCCTAGATTTTCTCAATCAATCTAGGCAAGTAAAACTATTAAAAGGAACTGACACCATCCATGAATTTTGTTTAATTACGAAGGAACATTTAAAAGTTATTGTGTGAAAATCAAATTTAAGACATCTTTCCCTTTATAGTTTCATCGAAATTAATGTGATACAAAATCCAACTGTCCATTTCTGGCATGTTGATTAAACAAATGTTTTTAAACTCCATCAGGGGTAGTTTTGAGAGTGAAAGGGTGTGGTATTAAGCCAGGACAATAGGCATAAAACAGAATTATTCTTTGCTAAACTAGGACTTTTCATCATCTTAAATTTAAGTCCTCAATACATTAAGTAGAATTATCTTTTTTCTTTGCAACAAACTGAAAATTCTAATTTAAATGATACATCCAGGTTTTCCTGAAGCATGAACTCATTTTCAGAAATACAGCTTTTCATTTCATGTAGGTAAATAACTGTCACTCTGTGCAACTAGTATCCATAATTGTGAGCTTGTTTCTGATTGTCTTGTCAGAATCCCTACTGCTATAATTGTATTCATTATTTAATCTTTGGGTCGCGAATACAAGCAAAACCATGGAATAGCACACTATGAGATAAGATAATGATCCCCAGCTTTGAAAATCATGGTTTTGAGATCTCCTTAATGTTTGTTTTCTGAAAATGCCTCAGCCTTGTCCCGATGTGTATATAACGGGGGTGCCGGCGTTGGGGAGGACTGTTAGCACAGCACTGTGGTGGTGGGTAATATTTCTTAAAGGAGTGAATACCTGAATAGTAATTGGGTAAAATGATGTGAATTACCTAAATAGATGTGCATATGTTTTTCTTAGCAGTATGATCCCCAAACAGCCAATCTTTTGCATTCACTCTTCCATTTCTGGAGGATGGAAGATGTTGTAATACATGAAGCTCAGCTCTGATCACACCATTCCCCTGGCTCAAAGGTACACAGTCAGTTCCAACTGCCTATGAATAAAATCTAACTTTTTAGCCAGACTTTCAAGCCCTTCACAACCCAGTCCTCTTTAATCTTCTTTCATAAATTGTAGCACATACATTTTTCCCCACATTTTAAAATGTACAAACCAGGAAAGAATCTCACAGTCATTCATTCAGCAAGAGTTTCTCTACAGTTAAGATAGTTTCTGTTGTCACGTTTCCAAGTTCACGGATTTTTCTTCTACTTTGTCTAATCTGCTGTTAAGATTATCCAATGCTATTTTTATTCAACAGTTATTGTTTTTTTAACTTGTGAATTTCTACTTGATTTTTTTTCATATCTGCCATTTCTCTTCTCATTGTATTCATATTTTTCTTTAAATCTGGACCATATCTAGAATAGTGATTTAATTTTTCTTTCTAATTATACCATATATCTGTCATTTCTGGGTTTGTTTCTATTAAATGATTTTCTCCCTCATTATAGGTCACATTTTTCTGATTTATCACATTTATGGTAATTTTTATTTAATGGTGGACATTTTGACTGCCATATTTTGGAGTGTCTAGACAATTGTCTTCTTTTTTTAAAGATTTTATTTATTTATTTGAGAGAGAGAGAGAGCATGAGTGGGGGTGGGGGAGAGGAGGCAGAGGTAGAAGCAGACTCCCTGCTGAGCAGGGAGACTGTCATGGGGCTTGATCCTAGGACCCAGAGATCATGACCTGAGCCGAAGGCAGATGCTTAACCAACTGAGCCACCCAGGTGCCCCTAGACTGTTGTCTTTTTAAATAAAATTATTATTATTATTATTAGTAGTAGTAGTAGTAGTAGTAGTAGTAGTAGTTGTATTTGGTATGCATTTGGATTAGTTGCAGATCAAGGTGATCCTTCTGGGGCCTCCCTTTTAAGCTTTATATTTGGCAGATCTATTTTACCCCTTACTGTGAAAGCAGGGTACTTGTGGAATCTTTGCTGAAAGAGGTATTCAGTAAAGTCCCTCCACTCACACCAGTTATAAATGAATATTTCCACACTCTCTGTGAGCACTGAGATTTATTCATGTCACATCAACTTAATCATGGTTATTGCCTATCCTCATGGAGTTCCCATTTGCTTGTGCAGCTCAACAGTCTGCAAAAACTCAAGGAGCCCTATCTAGATTCTTACATCTCCTTACTTGCATATTTCCCTTCTCTTTGGTGCCATGCCCCACAAATTTTAGCCATTTCAGCTGGACTTTTATCTCTTTCTCTTCCAATCAGTGAGACTGCTATGATCTTTTTGGATTCCCCCCCCCCTTGTGCTTCATCCTGGAAAGTACTTCCAGGTTAAAAAACAAGGGTGATCATCGAGATTTATTTATTTGTTTCCTTTCTCTTGTTGATCACTCTGCAGCACTGTCTAAACATAATTGTTTCATATATTTTTTCCAGGTTTCTAGTGCAAAGGTATGAGGGCAAGTTACTCTGTCATGGACAAAAGCAGGAGTCCTCAATAAGATTTTAATGGAGAGAAGTTTCTAGTTTCAAGGTAATTCCCCCTAAGGATTCTATCATCATTATTTCCTTATCTTCTTGCATCCAGTGTTGTTGATGTCAATTTCTTTGTAAATAATCTTTTTTTCCTTTTACAGTGTATTTCATAATATTATAAATTATTTTCTGTACCCTAATGTTAGAGGTTTTTAAAATTATTGTTATTACTTTTGTTCTAATCATTTGCCTCTGTTCTGATATTTTTCATTCTGTCTCTTACCCATCACTTTTTTTCTTAGTCTTTCTATCCAGCAAACTCCTGATGAAATTTTGTCCTTTGGAAGGTCCTTTTGGGAGACCAAATGGGGGAGATAAGGAATAAGCTTCCTTCTCACTATTCTAGGTATTGACCCAGCTAAGGACATCTTCTTTGACTCTACTTTTTTTTTTTTTTTAAGGTTTTATTTATTTATTTGAAAGAGAAAGACAGTGCACATGCGCGCATGTGCATGTGCACAAGTGGGGGAGGGGCAGAGAGAGATGGACAAGCAGGCTCCCCGCTGAGCTGGGAGCCAGACCCCAGGACTGAATCCCAGGACTCTGAGATCATGACCTGAGCCAAAGGCAGATGCTTACCTGACTGAGTCACCCAGGTGCTCCTTGACTCCCGTTCTTGAAGGAAAGTCCCCACTTCTGTGTTCCTTGCTCCTGTTCATCACTCTATTTTTTTCACTCTGCTATCTTCAAGCCAGCTGTGGTACTAATGCTTTTCAACCATGTCAATCAAAGACATTTTTGTTTTTCTTGTCAAATCATCTGATATGACACAGAGCATTTAATTAGAGTATTAGAATAATCTTATGTTAATATAACAAAGTAATTGATGACTTTTAAAAGTATTTTTAAAAACATTTCTTGTGTATATTTTAAGCTGGGTAAAGATAGATACTATTTACAAAACAGATTGGGGAATTTTTCCAGCTCTTATGAGGGCTGATTCCTCCATAACATTTTAAATTCAGAGTATAAATAATTCTTTAGTTTATCAGCATGTTATTTTTTTCTGATGTGCTCATTCCTTTCATTTACTAACAATAATTCCTTCCAATTTTACTAAAAAAATCAATAAAACATTTAAAATGAAAACTCAATTTTCTTCATTATTTAAGATTATTTTTTCCTTACAATTATGGGAAAAATTGAACTAAAACTTACATAGAAAATTAACCAAGTAAACCAAATGAACGAAATTAATTTTTGGAACTTATTAAAATCTTATTTATGTAGCTATCCAAGGACATTTATTGAAGATTATAAATATTAAAGATAGCTGATTCTAAGAGAAATATAATAAATAAGAGTACAGAATAATAAAAAGAGGTCATTGAACTTTCTATCATCTGAAATAGATAATTATTAATCTGTGATATTTGCATTCAGCTTTTTCTGAAATAAACTACATTATGAAGTTAAGGTTCTTTTGACTTTTTTGATCAAATTGCCTTTCATTTCTCCAAGTCTCTAGAATTAAGCATTGTCATGAAATTGCTGTCATGAAATTTCTTATAGAACACTATCCATACTTCCATAAACTCATACACAACACATGAATACTATAAAATATTTTGGTATTTTTAATTTTTAATAAACCACCTCGGAGTAGACATAATTTTGCAATTTGTTTTTCCATTTAATATACATTTTTATAATAAATTTATGCTAATAGCTCTAATTCAATTCTTTGGTTTGCAATATATTTTATGAATCATTTGTTAATGTCCATATCAATGAGTAGGTGTGCTGGAGCTAGCTCCTAAAGGATCATGAAAGCCCTTGCATCACTTCTAAACTCCACATTCAGTGACATTACACTGGGAGATTGAAATGGCCCATAAGGAGTGGTATTTACACCATGAATTGGCAAATGCTACAAAGCAAGACTTTCTTCCCCTTAAATAAGTAATTCTTAAACATTTGGCAGCTTACCAATTGGTGTACATATTGTTTCCAATATAACATTATTATAAACAACTCTGAAATAAACATCTTGATGCAAGTACACCTTGTCCAGGTACACCATTCTTATTAGGAACTATACTTGGATATAATGTATTAGGGCGTGATATATTGCTATGTAAAGCAATAGCTTAAAGGCTATTTGCAAGAAATATTGTTAATTGCACAATTTGCACATCCAGTGGCAAAACTGGAAAGCTCTTGGTCTTTCTATTTCAATTCCATCATTAAAATTTTTCAAATTATTATTATTTTATTATTTCTGGTTTTTGTTGATTTACTTGATAATTTTATGGTTATAAATTGGTCTGTTATTTTTTTTTCATTTGTTGTTTCTGTTAATGTCCATGGTTCATTTCTTCCCCCTTTTTTTTTTTTTTAATTTGCCTTTTTGCATTTTTAACTCACTTCGAGGCATTTTCTTTTAGGCATTCTTTATATTATAGATAGAAATTTTTGTCTTTTATACTCACTGAATGTAAATTCTTCTACTGACCTTCATTTTATCTTTTCAAAATTTTTTATTATTGATATAATCAAATTGATCATTCTTTTCCTTCATGGCTTGTATTTTGTATATGTGTCATTTTATAAAACTTTTGTTCAAAGAGTATAAAAGTTTTTCCTAGTTCAGTGAAATATTTAATTCTATTTTTTTTCCTTTAGGACAGTTAGTTTGTAGCATCATTACTTACTGAATAAACCTACACTTTGTCCACAGATTGTAATTCTAGTTCCATCATACACCAAGTTCTTATTTCATCCACTAAGATGTTTCAACTCTCCCATACCTGTATATAAGGCTTTATCTATGTTCACTCTCTCATGAGTCTGTTGTCAAGGAATAGAAGCACCCCTTCATTCACTATTTTTCCCTCTAAAATTATATTGGTATCTATATAAATTAACCACACAAATTTTAGAATAATTTTGCTATCAGATAAAAAATCTAGATATAAATTTATTAGCTATTAGATATATACTAGATATAAAATTTATTAAATTATATTGAAACTATCAAATTATTAATTTTGAGAGAATTTAATATTATGGCATATTGAATTTTTCATCTATGAATATAGTGTTTTTTCTTTATGCAGAACTTTTGTTAGGGCTATCCATAGTTTTAAAATGTGTGTTCATATGACTCTAGCACATCTTTGGATTTATTACTAACACATTATAAATGTTGATTTGAGTGATTTCGTTGTTTGTGTGTTTATTGCTGGTCTATAGAAACAAGGTTGATTTTTTTACTGTTGACATTTTTTAACAAGAATCTGTCTGCATCCTCTTATCTTTCATGAGTTACTGTTAGAGTTTTTCTTAGATTTCACTCATGGATTGACATACTATCAGGATTGTTTCTTTGATTCAATTTCTTTCATTTATAGTCAAGATTCAGACAGGTGGCAGGTTGCACTTTTAAATAGTATGGTCAGGTTAGCCACACTAAGAAGTGACATAAGCATAGATATAAAGGATACAAAATAGCCATGAGGGTATCATTATTGGCATCCGCAACAGCCAGTGTAAATACCCAATGGGAGAAGCATATGTGAAACAATATGAAGAATGTGTCTGGAAAGAGTGGTTAGTGAGGCCAGGGTGGTAATTGGAATCTCTGTCATGTAGCGCGTGTAAACCTTTGCTTTTATTCTGATAGAAATATCGAGCCCTTGCATAGTTTTTAGCAAAGGAATGACACAAATTGAATTAACTTAAAATGGATCACTCAGGCTACTAAGAAGAGAATTTACCACAGGGGGAAAAGTAAAAGTATTGAGATCACATTTAACATTATATAGGTGAGAGATAATGCCATCTTGAATCAAGATAGTAGCATAAAGTTACTTGAGAAGCGTTCATATTTTAGATATATTTTGAAGGTAGAATGAATGAGATATACTGACAGATTGGATGCAGAGTATGAGAGGCAAATTGTAGCCAAAGATGACTGAAGATTAGCTAATATTCCCATATATTATGAGCTTTTGTTTTTGATTAAAAACAAAATATAAACTCTTCAGGAAATGTATGCACTTTCTCAGCACACAAACAATGAAAGAATGTATTATTCTAGGATGCTTATCTTCTGGAAAAAATTAAAGGATTAAAAAGGTTATATTAAAGTTATTGGCTATAATTGCTCAACTGGTAACAACACTGAGTTTAGGAAGGCATTTCTGTTCCCGAGTTGCAACTTCATTACTTACCAATGAGAAACTTGGTTCCTATTCTCACTAATACATTTCCTTATTTGAAAAAAAAAATACATTTCCTTATTTGATCAATGCTTCTATGTGTAACCAATTTCTCATGGTCTTCTGATGCCCAAAAACTCTTTTTTTGACAGAAATGAAAAAGCTGATTCCAAATATCATATGGAAATAGAAAGGACTTAGAATAGGCAAAACAACTTTGAAAAAAATAATAAAGTCGGAAAGCTAATAACTTCCTGATTCAAAGACATTAACCATTTGGAGGAAAAAAAAAGACATTGTACAATGTCTAATATGTACAATAAACAATGTACAATGTACAATACTAAACAATATAGTATTGACATCATGAAGACAAATAGATCAATAGAACATCCACATGCATATGGATTAATATGTTTTAATAAAGATGCAAAGTTAATTCAGTGGTGGAAGGTTAGTCTTTTCAGCAAATGGTAATGGAATAATTAGATCCAAGTGCATAAAAATAAATTTTGATCCTTATCTGGTACCATATATAAAAACCAACTTAAAATAGCTAAAGGTAATATCTATAACAATTAACCTCCTAGAAGAAGACATGAGTCCATGTTACTTTCTGTTAAGCAATAATTTCTTAAATATGATCCTAAAACAATAATTTAGGAAAGAAAGAAATAACCTTGTTAAAATTAAAAACCTTACCTCTTCACAAGACACTCTCAGGTAATGAAAAGACAAGCCACAGACTGGAGAGAAATTTTCAAAGTAAATATTTGATAAACGATATATATCTAGAAAAAAGGAAAGATAACTCAAATTTTAGTAATCTTAAAATAAATAACCCAATTAAAAAAATGGCACTGTTTGAAGGCCATTTTACTGAAAAAAGTTTATGGATATGAAAGAAGTATGTGAAATGATGCTCAATATCATGAATCATCATGCAAATGTTAAGTAAAACTACAAGTTAACATTGGACACCTATTAGAAAGGCTATAAGTGAAAAGACTGTCCATATTAAGTATTGGAAATGATATAGAGAAACTTGAACTCTTATACACTGCTGGTGGGGATGTAAAAAAGTGCAATTACTATGAAAAACGGATAAACCATTTCTTTAGTAACCAAACATACACATAACATATGACTCAGCCATTCTATTCCTAATCTCTACCTAAGGGAAATGGAATTACATGTTAATACCAATACTTACATCTGAATGTTCACAGCAGTTTTATACATATTAGGCAAAAACTGGAAAAAAAAGCATTCATCAATACAATGAAATATAATGAACAAATTTTGGTATATTCATACAACAAATACTACTCAGCAATATAAAGGAACAAACTACTCACACATGCATGAATCTCAAATATATGTCCAATGAAAGAACTCAGAAACCAAAGGCTACACTTTGCATGATTCAATTTATATGACATTTTAGAAAAGGCGAAAATACAGAAACTGAACATAGATCAGTTATTGCCAAAGCCTGGTAGTCGGGCAGGAGGGTTACTGACTAATAGGGCTATGTGAGAATTTTATGGGGCAGTGGACTAATTCTGTATCTTGATTGTAGGGGAAGTCATGGAACCACATCCAGTCATCACAACATATTGAACTGTACATTTTAAATATTAATATTTGAATAATACCTCAATTTAAAATAAATATGCCCATTTTTTAAAAAAGATATTTATTTATTTATTTGACAGAGAGAGACACAGTGAGAGAGGGAACACAAGCAGGGGGAGTGGGAGAGGGAGAAGCAGACTTCCCGCAGAGCAGGGAGCCCGATGTGGGGCTGGATCCCAGGACCCCGGGATCATGACCCAAGCCGAAGGCAGACGCTTAACGACTGAGCCACCCAGGCGCCCCTGCCCATATTTTTATAACAAAACACTTTCTCATTGAATTACTCTGTTAGATCGTGCCTTCATACTTCTTTCCTCCTTTCTTTATTTTTTTAAATACATAGTTCCTTTTAAAATCACCCTCCCCCCTTCAAACAGAGAATGAAAGAGTTCTTTTAATCAGAAGTGGCCTTAAATTTCAATATTCTTTTCTCATCAATTTATCTGCGGACTCTATTTTCTGTTAGTACATGTCAGACATTGCACTCAGTACAGTGAGGTATTTCTCATTGTTTTAATTCTCTGTAAGGCATATTTTATGACACTTTGTATAAACCTTCAATATAAAAATAAATTGAATTGAGCTTGTTATAGCTCTATCAAAGAAGGATCCATTTGGAAAGAATTTTATCTGAGAAGATAATGAGCAGGTACTTATGTTTGCATCACCATTTTCAAAATGGTGCATAGAGAATTTTCTTTAAAAGAATATGAATATAAAACATATTACATTGCTGTTCCACTTGAGAAGTATGATCATTTAGATCTCCCATTATATTTTTTTCTCAAATTATCTTCTCTCTCAAGATTAATAAAAATTAAATATCTCATTTATAAATTGAACTTTTACATAAACAGTTCTTTAGTCTTTTTTTCCCATATGAAAGGGGAACTTTGGAATGGAAATTTTTTTAATGTAGCAGCCAAATATTAGTTCTATCACATTATATTTATATAGTCGATGTCCTCTCTCCAGAGATTATACTTCTATCTCCTGTGATGTGTAGTGTGTCCTTCATACTAAGATTTCCATAAGAAAAAGGAAATGCAAGTCTGATAAAGCTCTGAAACAAATTATCACTTATTTTTCAAGGGATCCACTTGTATATCAAAATTAGAGTAGCATTATTTTACTTGATGATTATGCATCCAGAGTGAAAACATTTGTAGAAGTGGTTTTTGGTAAATATGTGCATTATGCTTAGGAGACTTGAAGTTTTTATTATTATTATGCCATTTATTTTGAGAAAATTGTGGATTCATATTCAGTTATAAGACATAATACAGAGGGATTCTATTTCTTCTTTATCCAGTTTAAGGAAATAGATATGTTAAAATCAAAGTTGGATTATGTTATTTTTGTTTGTGTCTCTTCATTCATTTGATCATTCATTGATCTGGAAAACTACTTCCCGATGCTCTGTGAGGTCCTTTGATGGTTGAAACAGTTATACAATTAAATACTCCTATGGAGTACCTCTTGCATTTTTCAGGAATACTGAAAGCAATTCCAGATGATTTAAAAACCCAACTAAAACTGATTTAAAAAAATAAATTTGAATTCATTGACACACGTAAAAGTAAGAATAGAACCAGCATCTGATTTGGCTTGTTTTGACAATACTTCTATCTTTTTCCATCACTCAGTCAGTTTCCTCTGTGTTGGGTTAATTATTAGGCAAACTCGTATTTCTATATTCATTCCTTACATAACGAGTGAAATATTAATACATCCTTTTCTTCTGAAGGGCTCTGGACTCCAAAGTAGAAACTCATCTGAGTTATTTTCTCTTTTGTTTTAGTATTTTCGGGGATATAAAGGCTACACTACCATACATACATGTTAGATAACATTTGCGAATCAAATTTAATAACTAGCATTTATTTATAGTTAAAAATGTATCCAGCTCAACCTTAAGCATTTTTAGCTCTCTTAATCATTACCACAACCCAATCATCCCTATATAAAAGATTTAGGGTTATAAAGTTTGTAAGAAATAAATCCAGTGTTGTTTACATAGAATAAGTGATATATTTTATTATCTGTTAACGTTTTTCATGTGCCCTTCCTGGGATTGCCTGTTCAAAAAATTCATGATACCAAGATAAACCAAAATAAGATAGCATTTAATATTACCTTCAATACATGTAATTAGTTTCTTGTTCTACAAAATGTCATCTATGCTTAGGAAAAATAGTTTGAATTCTCTGTTTCCTCACTAAATAAATATTGAATAGATGTATGTTTTTCTTTCATCCTTAATTTAAAAGAACACCACATTGTTTTTCTGCTACGAGGGCCCAATTTCTTGGATCAGGAAGATGACTGCTTCGAGACAGGCAGCTCCTAATTGGATTATTGACCTTTTCCAGCATTCTCAGTTTCTCTGTCCTTGCTTTCTGCCGAAAACCATTATTTTTAAGGAGGAAATTCTATTATGGAATGGCCTTTCTATTTTCTTTTATCCTTTCATATTCAGCTTATGTTTATCAGTTTTATTTTATCTTATCCTTCACATTTGAGGTCCAGTTTGTTTCTTATCAGAACTCCTTGCTTCTATGTACTGTCTACTCTGCTGTTCTCTTAATGCTTGAAAATCCAAACTGTTTTCATCAGCAATGCTGATAAAAATATGAAATACAATTTTATCTTGCCATGTGAACCTCTGATCATGTCAATACTGTTATAGCTAGATGATCAACTCTGAATCTTTAAATGTAGTGTTCTTAAGTAAACATAAAATTTTAAAGTTAAAAAAAAAGAGGCCAACTACACTTAAAAAAAGAGATGAGAATTACCATGAGTAAGATCAAAGATATGGTTGAAACTGGTCCAGCATCAGTTATCCTGCTGGGCTCCAGGATGAACATAAGAAAACTCAGTAAGTAATGAAAATAATTTTTTTTTCTGGAAAAAAAAAAAGAAAATAATTTTGTCTGAAGTCTCCTTTTTGGATCTGCTGTTTAGTATAAATTCTTGATTTTGGAGGATTTAACCTAAGAATCGATGACCACTGAGAGAGTTGAGGCATCTACTGTGTTCCTGCCTGTGATTCTGGAGGAATCTGGAGGGCCACCTGCCAGTTTGAAAGAGCATCTATAATATTCTCAGCAACACCCATCTTCAAGACACTGGATTAAGACCTAGTTCTGAAATGAGGAGACTAGGAATTCAGAGAGAGGTAGCCAGATATAAAAAAAAAAAAAAAAAATTATGGTGAGAAAAGGAAATGTAAATTCCTATCCACACTCATTCACCTCTCCACATACATAAACACATGTGAAACATTATGCATTTATAACATTATAATATTTTTATGTATTATATTTTTTATAATTTAGATATTAGCTTACGATTGTACACATTATGGCATTATAATGAAAAGCTGAAATTTGCTGATGTTGTTTGGGAATACCATGGAGACATGATATTAGAGATATTAAATAGATTTATGCAAGATTTTTTTTTTTTTAAAGATTTTATTTATTTATTTGACAAAGAGAGAGACAGCGAGAGAGGGAACACAAGCAGGGGGAATGGGAGAGGGAGAAGCAGGCTTCCCGCAAAGCGGGGAGCCCGATGCGGGGCTCGATCCCAGGACCCTGGGATCATGACCTGAGTCCAAGGCAGACGCTTAACGACTGAGCCAGCCAGGCACCCCTATGCAAGATATTTTTTATTTGAACATGACCTCAAGGTCTATTTTTCATTTATTTTCTTGATGTGGAATTTGATTATAAATAAGTTATTAGAAGCTTTGTGGTTCTTGTCCTTGTGTGGTTGAACCAGTATTAGCTAGGGTTTTTAATTAAATTTCTCATTATAGTTATAGAAAATATTTATTGTATCACACATGAACATATCTTAGTTCTATAGTTATAAAATATCAGTCTCTATAAAAATAATGATTGAATAAATATTTCCTCACATTAGACATAAATACTCTCCTATATTTATATACATATATATAATACTTTTTTCTTTTTTGTGATTGGCTTAATTATTATTTTTTGAAGTATAGTTGACATACAATATTATATTACTTTCAAGTGTACAACATAGTGATTCAACATTTATATACATTGTGAAGTGATCACCGCTATAAATCTAGCTACCATCTGTCACCATACAAAGTTGTTACATATATTGTTTTTATTCAATTTTACATTATAAAATTATGAGTAATATACTGAAGTCTTTTCAAATATTGGATATAACTCAAAGATTTATTGATGATGTTAGCCTAGATATGTATTTGTTCAGATTTTTATCGACTTCACTTTTTTGTAGCTTATTTTGATAACCTCCACTTGTATTTGCTCTTGTTTCTGATGAAAATAAAAAATATATTACTATCATTAGTGTGCTCTTTGAAGTAAGCTAATTTAGCACATATATGCCAAAATGTATCTTTCTCTGTGATTTGTCTATAATTTTAAAATGTATCGCTTTTGAAATGTATTATGGTTAAGATGAAATAATTTTATAGTGGACAATTACTTTCCCAGCCCATCTATAATAACGAACAAAAACCTTTTCTTGTGTTTTAACTTGGTGTCTGTTATTCTATTTTTTTTTTTTTTAAAGATTTTATTGACTTATTTGACAGAGAGATACACAGCGAGAGAGGGAACACAAGCAGGGGGAGTGGGAGAGGGAGAAGCAGGCTTCCCGCTGAGCAGGAAGCCCGATGCGGGGCTGGATCCCAGGACCCTGGAATCATGACCTGAGCCGAAGGCAGACGCTTAACGACTGAGCCACCCAGGCGCCCCATGTTATTCTATTTTAAAATTCATGCCACTCTTTATGAGATGAATTATCATTGGCACATTTTCTTCAACTAATAGTTAAGATTTACTAGAAACTGCCCTGTTAGAATTGCACATACATAGGCATGTGCACTAACACAAAAATAATTATTGAAACCAATGACCTTCCATGTCGGTTGTGCCTTGGGATTCTAGGAGAATGCAGTGGACAATGCAGGACAATGATGAAAGCCATCAGTCTATAAAATATCTAGAACAGCTGTGAACATCAGGCACAAAAAATTCTACAGGTTTGGCACCCTGTTGTCGTATTGTCACTTCAGTCCTAATCAAAGACATCATTAATGAACTGAGGACAATTCAGAGTCTGTCTTACATGTGCTCCATCAGAGCCATCATTCCGCTCAGCTTGTATAGAAACTATGAATTTTCTTATCTACCTTTCTTATCCATTTTTCTCTAAGCTGGAATAACATCTAAGATGCTTGATCTCCGCCAAAGCATTTCCCAGACTGTGATGCAGCCAGAACTTCCGCCCACACCTTATCACTAATCACTGAACTACCGGTGTGACATTTGTGCTGAGGGCGCTTTCTCCTGAAGCCCTAAGAACACGGAATGTCTGATTCTACCAGGGACAGCACAAGAATGATGCTTGCCAATGTACCCTAAAGTCCATTGAATTTTTTATTAAACCATTTATTAAAGTCTTTTCTTGCTTATTAATTGCAATCCTATAATCCTAGGTCTCAGGCATGAATCTACTTAGGGCAAAAACTGAAGGCAAAAAGAGTAATAGACACCGCATTTAAAAATAATCTTTCTCTAATATGCGGTTATATTATCCTTGATTAAGACGGTAGTACCAATCTTGTTTTCCTTTGAAATGAATTGTTTCCAGGATGATCCTTTTCCTTTATGTAAACAGGGTGCAAATGAGCAAACACAATCTATATTCTAGCGTAACCTACGCATGGCCAGACCTCAGAGTAGCAAAGTTTAGGTCAGATTTGAATTTAGCTATATACAGCTGAATGTAAATATAATGGGGTTTATTTTGGGAGACCTCTAGAAAAATATTTTCTTCATATTGATTTCTGAATGTGTAAATATATTTTTGATTGTTTATTTGTTCTGTGGTGGGACAGAGAACTATGATTTCCTTTATGAGTAGGTTCTCAGGCAGCCATACACCTGTTTCCTCAGCTGCAGGCAGAAAGGATTTCTGACATGACAAGCATCACAAGTGAGGATTTAGTACAGAAAAAAAGATGCAAAAAGACATCTTCAAAGCTCCTACTAATTCAATAGGAATCTAAGTCTGAAGAAGAAACAATTCCTTTTAATTACTCAAAGAAATTATCCTTTTTAGAAATCCAGCTTGGCTGAAGCAAGCCAAAAAACACTCTCTTATACGGAAAAAACAAATCTACATTCCATCAAAAATACATTTGGGAATCAAATCCACTCAGATAGGAAATATCTGTCACTGGCAGTGTTTAAAGGACATCTATAAGGTCCGCAGTCACTCTGGATCACATGACCAAACATTAAAGTTTGCAATCTCCCAGGTAAAGCATTTTCGGAGTTTCTTCATCCAAGTCAGGCCTATATTCTTTTAGAAAACTTTAAAGTACGTCTAAAATCAACTGCCACTCTAGGTAATGTGATTGCACATCGATTTTTACACATGGATGTGTTCAATTCCAGTTCTGGAGGATTGACTTTGTCCTACATCACTATGATTACCAGATTATTAAATAAATATTAATCTTTGAAACCTACACAGAGATGGACAAATGACAGGATCAATACACATGTGCATGCTTATGTTTCGGACTGACACAGGCATACCCGACAGACAGTGGGTTCAGTTCCAGACCAAAACAATGCAGAGAGTCAAATGAATGTTTTGGTTTCCTATTAGTGTGCAGTAGCATCATGCCCCAAAATATACATACCTCAATTTAAAAATACTTCATTGTTAAAAAATGCTAACCATCACCTGAGTGTTTGACTAGTCATAATATTTTTGCTGGTGGAGGCTCTTCTCTTAATGTTGATGGCCACTGACTAATGATGGTGGTCCTGGCTGAAGATTGGGGTGGCTGTGATAATTTCTTAAAATAAGAGAACAATGAAGTTTGCTGCTTCAATAAACACTTCCTTCCGTGAACAATTTCTCTGTAGCATGTGATGCTGTTTGATATCATTTCACTCACAGTAGAACTTGCAAATTGGAACTGGCAAATCTCAACCCTTACCACTGCTTTATCAACTAAGTTTATGTAATATTCTAAATCCTTTGTTGTCATTTCAATAATCTTCACAGCATATTCACCAGTAGATTCCATCTCAAGAAACCACTTTGTTCATCCATAAGAACCAACTCCTCATCCATTCATTTTTATGATAAGATTGTAGCAAACCAGTCACATCTTCAGGTTCTGCTTCTAATCCTAGTTCTCTTGTTATTTCCACCATATCTGTAGTTACTTCCTCCACTGCAGTCTTGAACCTATCAAAGTCATCATGATGATTAGAATCAACTTCATTCAAACTCCTGTTGATGATATTTGGACCTCTTCTAAGAATCAAAAATGCTCTTATCGGCATCCAGAATGATTAATTATTTCCAATAGATTTTCAACTTACTTTTCCCAGATCCATCAAAGGAATCACTACCTATGGTGGCTATAACCTTATGGAATTCATTTTCTAAATAATAAGACTTGAAAGTCAGAGTTACTCCTTGTTGCATAGGCTGCAGAATGGATGATTTGTTAACAGTCATGGAAACAACATTAATCTTGTTCGCCTCCATCAGGGCTCTTGGGTAACCATATGCATTGTCAGTGAGCAATAATAATTTGAAAGGAATCTTTTATTCTAAGCACTATGTCTCAACAGTGGACTTAAAATATTCAGTAAACAAAGTAACCAGATGTGTTGTCATCCAGGCTTTGTTATTCCATTTCTAGAGCACAAATAGACTATATTTAGCATAATTCTTAATGGCCCTGGGGATTTCTAGAATGCTAAATGAGCACTGGCTTCAACTTAAAGTCATCAGGCGCATTAACCCCTAACAAGAGATTAGCTCCTTCTTTGAATCTTTGAAGCCAAGCAGTGACTTCTCCCTCTTAGCTATAAAAGTCCTAGATCTTCTTTCAATAGAAGGCTATTTCGTCTATACCAAGAATCTGTTGTTTGGTGTAGCCACTTTCACTAATTCCTGTAGCTAGATGTTCTGGATAACTTGCTGCAGCTTCTACATCAGCACTTGCTGGTTCACCTCACACTTTTGTTATGGAGATGCTTCTTTCCTTAAACCTCATGAATCAACTTCTGCTAGCTTCCAGCTTTTTTTCTGCAGCCTCCTCCCTCTCTCAGAGGCAGGGCTTGCTCCGGATTAAGTTTTGGCTTAAAGGAATGTTGTGGTTGGTTCAATCTCCCATCCAGACCACTAAAACTTTCTCCATATCAGCAAATTAGCATGTGTTCACTGGATTAACACTTTTCATTTTCTTCGAGAACTTTTCCTTTGCATTCACAACTCAGCTAACTATTTGGTGCAAGAGGCCTAGCTTTCTGCCTACATTGGTATTTGACACGTTTGCGTCACTAAGCTTAATCGTGTCTAGCTTTGATTAAAAGTGAGAGACGCGTGACTCTTCTTTCATTGTGAGGTTACTTAATTGGCCTAATTTCAATGTTGTTGTGTCTCAGGGAATAGGGAGGCCTGAGAAGAGGGGAGAGATGGGGGGACGGCTTGTTGGTGAAGCAGTCAGAACATACATGTGTATCGATTAAGTTTGCTGTCTTATATAAATAAAGTTTGTGGACCCCCAAAACAATTAAAGAGGGACCTCACAGATCACCATAACAAATATAATAGTAATGAGAAAGTTTGAAAAACTGAGAATTACCAAAATGTGACACAGAGACACTAAGTGAGCAAATGATGTTAGAAAAATATCATCGACAGACTTGCTCAAGACAGGATTGCCGCGAAACTTCAATTTGTAATAAAAGACAATATTTGTGAAGTGTGATAAAGAGAAGTACAATAAAACAAGGTATATGTGCATACATGCTTATACGCACAGAAATACACATATGCATATATGCCCAAAACAAATTCAGGTCCAAAAGATATGTGAATAAATATTGTGGGAACTATTACATGAAATTTGTTGCTTTACAGAATACTGATTTTGCACCTAAGATATTTAAAAATCAACTCAAAACAACAAAAACAAAACAACAAGAAAAAAGAAGCAAAATGAAGCATTCCTTTGATTTGTTGGAAACTGGTTACTGGAACTTTAGTCTCTCTCCTAAAATTTAGGTATGCTCATTTCCTATCAGGTTACTATCTGTTGTGTTCTATGATAGGCAACATTTTATTCTGTACATAAAGATCAAATTTGCTTAATTATAAAACTTCATTTATTTATGAGAATTGCTTGATGATAAATCTATGCAACATATTAGTCTTATATAATTTACCTCTCTGCTACTCATTAAATACTTAATAACATTGATTTTTTATAACATATATATGTTTCATGTGCAAATTAATTACATTGGATAGGTAGCTAATACTGTACAAACAGAGCTGTCATAAAGGTGCCTGGATACAATTCAGCCAATATGTGTCCCTTAAGTTTTTCTGCAACTTTTCCTACAGTATTGCTCTTGTCTTGCAAGGTGATTTCAGACTGGGAAGCATGGGGACTAAGGTAGCTGCTCTTCCAACTGCTAATTTGTACCAATAAATTAATAAAGCTCATGGGATACTCAGAAACATGTTGACTAGTTAGTGTCCATCTTAATTCTTCCTCAAGCTACTGATGTGATTTTCACTCTGTTCTGGTTTTTAAAATTTCTCTATGGCTAAAAATGCAGATATTACACTAAAGGAATATGTAATAATGTTATTTTACTATCCAATCTCTTAGAATTTTTGTGATATTATTAGAGTTCCTAACATCAGAAAATCTTTTGATAACTCAGAATGAGATAAATGTTTATTTAAATTTGCATAGAGATTTGACTGCATTTTAAAAATTGCACTTACTTCATTTTTTACAAACTAAATTAAATAATTAATTTTGTCGTGTATGTAAAGATTTAACTTGTTATATTTGTCTTGCATGGTCGACAGATGACTCCCCGTGGCAGTTGGGTGCAGCACCTCTGCACACAAGGGCTCACACCCCCATTGCTATCCCACCTGAAAAGAAAAATAGTATGTAACTCTCAAATCTTAGTTATTCCTATTTATGTGATTGTATCATTTAACCTGTGGTTCATGGCAGACATCAGGCATGTCACCTTTCCATTTTGTCAGAGGAAATAGGGGGAAAGTGACATTTGTCATTTGGTCTCTTTTACAGCTTGATGTTTGATTGCCTGGTAGAACATGAAATAGACACAGATTTGAGTCGTGGACTCTAATTTCAGTCTGGAAAATCTGAATTTCTCCTGTATCTACTAAGATTCTTGAGACTGGCTAGATAAACTAAAAGAGGGATTTCATATTTCAAAATTAGAAGGGAATTTTAGACTTCACATTTATAAGCAGAACCTAGATTAAGCCTGACTGAAATGATTTAAATTTGGATATCTTAATTATTTGGTGTATTCCCACCATTCACTCCTTAATCAGAAGATGGGATAAAGAAATCGTATCATTAAAACAGAGACAATTTGCCTTTAACCTTATTCAAATTGAAGCATCTTCATTCAATTACTCATTAATTTAACTATGTATTTTCTGTCTTTCTCGTTATCAAATGGAATATGAGATGTGATGGGTTAGGCAGTGCTTAAAATAAAAGTCAAAAAATTGTCCAAGGATGGACATATACCCATTGTGAAGAGCCTTTCTATGGAAAGCATTTCAAAAGCATGAGTAATTTTAAAGATTTTTTTTTTTTTTTTTTTTTATTTGCGAGAGAGAGAATGAGAGACAGAGAGCATGAGAGGGAGGAGGGTCAGAGGGAGAAGCAGACTCCCTGCTGAGCAGGGAGCCCGATGCGGGACTCGATCCCGGGACTCCAGGATCATGACCCGAGCCGAAGGCAGTCGCTTAACCAACTGAGCCACCCAGGCGCCCAAAAGCATGAGTAATTTTAAATTAGGCTCTACATTTGATGTTTACATAAATATATTCACAAAATGTCAACATATCACTAGGAACATTAGAAAATCAGAAGGAAAACTCATTGAAACTTTAATAAATATTGTTCAATCTCAGAATAAAGAGAACAACAATTGATAAGAAATAAACAGAGTTTTGATGACCAGAGGGAAATATCAGATGGGCTAATATACATGTACTGGGAATCTGAATAGATGAGAAGAGAGGGAGTGTGGCAGAAAATATTGAAGTAAACAATGGGAATTATTTTTTCTATGAACTTACAATCCAAGAATTTCTGGTTATAAACACTTTGCAGTCATGAAGCAGGCACCGTATCCAAGCTAAATCAGTGGGAAAAACCTTGGCCCCCTTCCTCATGATGTAATAACAAGGTGTTACCCTCCTAATCCCAAGCCGGAGCTGAAGAGAATATGGGTGGAACTCTGTCATCTGAGTCACTCGCAGGAAAGATAGAGAGCTGCAGAGACCTTATAAGCTAAATTAACATTTAAACAACAGCCTCCTAATTAGATTGGCTCCTGCAACAAAAGAAATTTTAAATAAGACCAGAATCTTAAAACATAATCCTGAAAATATCTAGGATATAGTCCAAAATTTCTTTCATACAAGAAATAAGATAATCTCAATTAACTTTATCAACACTGATGACACCTATATTGGAATTATTGAACAAGTGTTTTATTTTATTTTTTTTTAAGATTTTATTTATTTATTTGACAGAGAGAGATAGTGAGAGAGGGAGGAGGAGTGGGAAAAGGAGAAGCAGGTTTCCTGCGGAGCAGGGAGCCTGATGTTGGACTCGATCCCAGGATCCTGGATCATGACCTGGGCCGAAGGCAAATGCTTAACGACTGAGCCACCCAGGTGCCCCTGAACAAGTGTTTTAAAACAACTATCAAAACAATGCTCCAAGAAACACTGATAAACACTCCTGAAACAAGTGAAAAAAATGAAAATCTCAACAAGAATATCAAAGTTATAAAAAATAATCAAATGGTAACTTGAGAATGAAAAGTTTCAATAAACAGAAAACTTACTGAATGGGCTCAATGATAAAAAAGAGAGAACAGAGGAATCACTGAACTTGAAAATAAAGCAATAACAATTACCCAATGTAAACAGCAGAGAACATACAGACTAAACTAAAATTGAGCCTGTGAGACCTATGGGACAATAATAAAAGATCTAGTATCTGTGTCATTAGTGTTCTGTTGTAGAAAAGAAAGGAAGAATGGCTGAAAAAAATGTTTGAAGATACAAGGCTGAACATTTCATCAGTTTGGCAAAAGACATAGACTTGTGTATGCAAAAACCTAAGCAAATCTCAAAGAAGATAAACACAAAAAAAACTATGCACAAAACATTCGTAGTCACACTTCTGAAAACTAAAGAAAAACATGTCTTGAGAGCAGCTACAGAGAAATGAAATACTACCTACAGGAGAATAACGTTTGAATAATTACAGGTTTCTCCTTAGAAACTAACTGTGGAGTCAAGAAGGAACAGGTACATCCCTTTTCAGTGCTGAAAGATGATTGTCAATGGTGAATTTTATATCCAGGAACAATATCCTTCAAAAACTAAAGTGAAATAGTGGTGCCTGAGTGGCTCAGTTGGTTAAGCTTCTGACTTTGACTCAGGTCATGATCTCAAGGATCGAGCCCCAGGGACGTGGGCTTGTGCTCAACAGGGAGTCTGCTTCTCCCTCTCCCTCTTCTCCTCCCCCTTCCCCTGCTTGGGCTCTCTCTCAAATAAATAAATAAAATCTTTTAAAAAAATTAAAATGAAATAAAGACATTCTGCCATGAAGGAGAGCTTAAGAGAATTTTTCACAAACAGTTATGTTGCACCATGACAAAAGGAAATTCTTCAGACAGAAGGAAATAATAAGGGAAGGAAGTTTGGAGCATAGGAATGAAAAAAAGCAACATTTCAAAAGGGGAAGTTTGGAGCATAGGAATGAAAAAAGGAAACATTTCGAAAGGGTAAATATAGGAGTAAATATAATACATGACTATTCTCTACTTCAGTTTCTAAAATTATGTTTTAAAATTATCTGATGTGGTTGCCAATGTGTGTAGAGTTAATTTTTTATATGATTTTAGTATTAGTTTTCAAAAAGTATTATCTCAAATATAATCATGTGGTTTCTGGAGCAAAGATCAAAGATCAGAGGGACTCTTACTTAAAATAATAATCAGAATAGTTCACCTTGCTCAGTTCTACCCTCTTTTGGGGCAATATGATAAAAACTACTAGATGGTTAAAACTCATGTAACAAGTGGATATCTGGTGCTATAGGGGAAGGACTCTGAAATTATGTATCTGTGAATTTACATAGGAGTTACACAGGTGACACTCTCCCCAGAGAGAAACCATTGGTCCTTAAACTTTTATGATTATTTCTAATGTATACAACTGACTTCGTTTCTCTAAGTTTTATCACATGTTGAAATATGAGCAAATTCAATGGAGAGGAGAGTAAAAGGCCCCCTCTCTGGAGGGCAAGTATTTGACTCCACAGTAAATAAATTTATCACCCTTTGAATGAGAGAAGATGGCTAAAATTGGAACAGCCTTGAAATTTGAGGAGCAAATGAGTCTGAAGTAAAGGTAACATTCTCTGGTATGGAAATTTCCTTTGCTCAAGAAGCCAAGTTGTTCAGAACTGTAAAAATAATAGAGGCATTATTTTCCTGACACTATTTAAGACAATTACCTTACAATTGGAGTTGAGGATTGAAAGGACCAAACTGGTAATATCTATATTCCACTTAGATAAAATGTTGATAATAGTAGACTTTGATATAGTCATTATGTATGTTGCATTCCTTGAAACAATGGAATAATACACTGGAAGATAGAAAAGGGGAAGCAATTAAGAGAGGGAACAAACAGATAAAATAATACAATACCATCAATTTTTAAAAAATCAATAATTCCACTCCGATGGTCCAAACTCACGAAATAAAAGAAATACATTAGCAGAGTGGATGGCAAAATGACTTAACTATACGATCTCTACCAGAAATTTATGTCAAATATTATTATATATGTTGGTAAGTGATAAAAGGATGAAAATAAATACGCTATGAAAAAACTAATCAAAAGAAAGGTGAAGTGGATTTTCTAATATCAGGCAAAATAGATTGAAGAGGGGAAAAAAAAGTTGTATCAGTGGTAAAGATAGACATCACATAATGATAAAGGCATCAACTCATCAAGAAGATGTAACAAAATTAAATGTGTTTGTACCAACCAACAGCTGCAAAATACATTAAGGAAAAATTGACTGAACTGAAAGGAGAAATAGACAAATCCATAATTATAGTTAGAGACTTCAAAACCTCTCAACAATTGATGAAACACTGACGGAATTTAGCAAGATTATAGGAGAACTGACAATACCAGCAAAATTATCTCATTAACATTTACAAATCACTCCACCTGACAGCAAGAAAAAATACTTCCAGGTGTGCATGAGATATTCAGCAATACAGATTTTATCTTATGTCATAAAGCAAACCTTAACAAATATAAAATATTAAAAATTATTCAAAAATATGCTCTCTGGCCATAGTCAAATTGGAACTAGAAATCAATAATAAAAACATATCTGGAAAATCTCCAAGCACTTAGAAATCAATTAATACACGTCTACATAAATAATCTGTATATCAGAGAGGAAGTCTCATGGGATCAAAAAAGTACTGCACTAACTAGAAATGAAAACATAATTACCAAAATTTATAGAATACAGTAAAAGCAATGCTTAGAGGGATATTTATAGCACTGCATCAATAGTAGGAAAATACCTCTAAAATCAACAAACTATGCTTCCTCCATAAGAGAGGAGAAAGAAGAACAATTTAACCTAAAATAAGTAGAGGAAGAGTAATTAATAATGAAAAATAGTGAAGAAATCAATCATATTGAAGACAGGATAATATAGAGAATCAACTAAACCAAAAGCTGGTTCATTAAAAATATCTATGAAATTGATAATGCTAAACAAAAAATAAGAAGAGAAGACATAAATTACCAATATCAAAAGTAAGAGGGGCCATCACTATTAATCTCATGGGCATTAAAAATTAATAATTAGATATTACTATGAATTTTATGCCTACAAATTTGATAAATTAAATGAAATGGACAAATTTCTTGAAAAGCAAAAAAAAAAAAAAAAAAAAGAGAGAGAGAGAGAGAGAGAGAAATAGATAACCTGAGGAGCCATCTATATTAAATAAATCAAATAAATATTTAATAATCCTACCAAAAGGAAAAGCTCCATTCTCAGGATGTCTAACTGATTAAGTCTACTGAACATTTCAGAAAAATAATTCCAATTCTCCACATTCTCTTCCAGAAATAAAAAGAAGCATGAGAAGTACTTTCTATCTCATTCTATGAGCCAAGCATTACTCCAATGCCAAAATTAGATAAGGACATTACAAGAAAGCAAAACTGCACATCCTATTTTTCTCACATACGTGTTTCTTGTGAACATAAACATAAAAATTCTCAACAAGGGACATTACCAAGATTCCAGGCTAGGAAGTTGCTAGTGCAGATTCTCCCATGAAAACATTTAAAAAATAAATAAATAAATAAATAACTGAGATTGGCTAAAATAAATGTATAAAAACTCTGGAAGAAGCACCAAGGTCTGCAGGAATCGAGCAAATAACCAAGCAAGCAAAAGCCACACTCCAAATCTCAGGAAATTGTGTGGTGTTTTTTGCTTACCCTAGCCCCATTTCCTCTGCCCCTACTTTGTATGGTCTTGAGAAGGTGGCAGCCAATTCCTAACTCCCTGCCTTGGACTGGAGGAGGCAGAGCTGACCTTACGTACAATGTCTAACCTGTCCGGCTGCCTGGAAAACTGGTCTCTTTTTCACCTAACTTGGAGCTCAGGTAGGGAAAAGCAGGATAACTGGAATCTCAGGCTGTGAAAAGCAGCTAAAAGCATCAGTCACTACTCGTAAACTCTGAACTAAATAGGAAGCGTTTTGGACAAATAATCTTTCAGACACTACGCTACAACAGTCATTCTAAAGGGGAAACATCTATTCTATTAAAAGAATCTGATGTGAAATATCTATTACAGATACATTGTTACCAAAACAGTCATAAAGCAAGAAAAAAGTAAGCACTTGTTTGTAGTACATTTTAGTAAGTAAAATAGCCAATAACTACAAAATAAATATAATTGATTCTGTTTTAACATTTTTGCCGTGGCATCTTAAATTTATAAACTTTATCCCTAAAGTTTGCTATTTTTAAAAGATAATTTTCTTAGTTTCCTTTGCACATGCAAACACAAAAATTCACTTTCATTTTAGTAGTATGGCTACCATTCTAGAAAACTTTATTTTACATTGGAATATCCAAATTGTTTACTATAGTTAGGGTGCTTGTGTTGTTCATACAGACAAAATGTGCTCTACCAAATCAAGAATTATGGCTTCAGACAATAGGGAATAAAAAATTGCAAGTCTTAGTCTTGAACTAGAATTAGAATGGAAAGCAAATATCATGCAAAAGTGTTTCATCTCAGTTTTTTTTTTTTTTTCTTGTTTGCTTTACAGATCACCTAACCGTATGGTGTTGGCATCAAAAAAAATCGGGCCACAGTTCTCTGACTTTTAATTATTAGCATATAGTTTTTGTCAGTTCTTAAACATCAGTAAAAGAATAGCTTAGTGAAGTTCCTTGAGATATTAACTACTCATATAGAATAATTCATAATATCAACAATAAACATAATTCCCTGGGCACTGGTCCTTAATATAATCTAAATACACTTAGGGGCATGTATGTTTTAATACTATCAAACTGCAAAATAAACTGAGACAACTTAACTCATCACAAAATACCATTTATAAACTATTAAAAGCTAAAAAGATGCATTTCTAAAAACATTTTGCAAAGCATTGAAAAATACATGTTTCCTTTTTCACCAGAGTAGTCAATATTTAGGATTTATAGTTAGCTATCATATAGTTGCTATGATGTTAGCAGCTTTGTAAGTGAGTTATTACAGGTATAACAAGATGGATAATTGTTATAATTTTGAATTAATTTATCCTTTACATTTCAAATTAAAAGGGCTATGTTTCTAGTTCTTAACAATTATCTTGCAATAGGTAATAAAAGTGGAGATCTTCCAAAAACTTCATCAATCCCAAGCCAGTCCATGTCAATTACTGTAATTTGCATAGTGAAATTTATTTAGCCACACTCCACAATATACCTTGTAGTCTAACCACAAATTTTGGGAACAGGAAACTTAGTCAAGTTGAAACGCATCTTCCCACCTCCACAGAAGCATCTGTTTCCTTTTAGAGAATTCATTAGAACTGGTTAGGAAAAGTAAACAGATACTTTGAAATCTATGAGATCGTACTGAACTCAGACATTTGTTCTGCTACTTTAGTTCATTTTTGAGATGCAGAACATAAATAAATAGATGTTTAAATATGGTATTTTCTCATTAGTTTGTTGTGAAATTATTTAGCAACCTATCCAAATGACCAATATATATATATATAAATAAGAGTTCTTGAACACTTAAATACACTTCTCCTCAGTGGGTACATAATGAAATACACTCTATTTCATGAAAGAAGTTTATAAAAGATTGACCAAAGATAAATGAACAGGCTACTGCAATATGATGTTTCACTAAAAATGTTTTCATGTTTAATATGTCTTCCATGATTCATCTCTATTAAAGATAGTCTGTGTTTGGTCATCATCAATATACTTTCAATATTGATAGAGATAGATGAAATGAAATTAATTTTTTAGATATTTTAAGACTGACCATGTGATGAAAATACTTGTGTGATATTCACTCAGTCATAATGCAATAGATTCAGTTGATCCTAACAGCCACTTGATAAATGTCTTTTTATTATAAAAAGTCTAACACCTTATATTTGTATGCAATCACTCACAGATCTTTGTGTCAGTGTATATTAATTTTTTAAATAACCATAGAACTGGCGATGAGGACCAGGTGATTCAGAGAAAATCCTTTCCACTGAGGACAACAAAAATGCTAGATAAAATATAAAGGTCATCTTCCTAGACGGGTCACCTGGGTGGCTCAGTCAGTTAAGCGTCTGCCTTTGGCTCAGGTCATGATTCCAGTGTCCTCATACAGAGCCTGCATTGGGCTCCCGGCCCAGCAGGGAGTCTGCTTTTCCCCTTCCCTCTGTCCCTCCCCCCTCCCCTCCCTTTCCTTCCCCCTCCCCCTGCTCATGCTCTCAGAGGCATGCACTCTCTCTTTCTCTCAAATAAATAAATAAAGTCTTAAAAAGACTTTCTTCTTAGAGGTATCAAAGTTATTATATAATAAAGAGGAATTATCTAACATAAACTGGAAAAAACAATCAGTTGGAGATTTAGTCCAGTCTCAAAATAGATTTTTCCCTGAGCTCATTTTCTGATCTTGAAGGGAGAGTTGCAAGTATGAGTTGTACTTTGTGTGATCTCACAAACATAGGGAGCCTTACAAGTTCAAGCTCAGCACACAACAAAATAGTGAACTATGTTAAACCACCCTTCATGTAAGCTGATACCTTAAAGGGTTTCACATTAAAAATAAGGTGAATATTACTTAAGGTGTGACATTGAGGGGCAGATGTACAAGCCTATGGTGGCTTGGATTTATCAGTGAAAACTCTACAGTATTCGTTAAGGTGTTGTCATAGTATATTCAAATGAGGCTGTGCACTACAGAGCCAATGTAACATCCAGATCTTACTTTCTAAATGTATTTCTCCAATAAAAGGAACTAACACTTCTTGAAAAAAGAGTTCATTCCAGGGTCGAGGCAGGGAAAATACAAGATGAACCTTGAGCATCCCCCATGAGTTCAGGAATCAAGAAAGTGCTCAAAAAAATGGGGGTACATCAAAGGAACAAAAGAGCCAAACTGAAAGAGCTCCCAGTGGTCAAAACTAAGAATAGTTGAGCAGCACATGCAATAGAAATGGCATTTGGTTTTAACCCATAAAGTGAAATAAATATTTATAAGCCCTAATTTGCATAAGTATATATAGGGATTATATGGTAGCCCTGAACAAGCAGGCAAGATCCCTACAGAGAATCTGGTTTAGATATGCAGTTGATGACACCCAGGAAGGGAATACAAGAGACTCCTGAGGACTGCTAGGTGAATGCAAGCAAGTCCAGACTGGCTTGGTTAAAAGCGGAGTCAGTGGGTTTTGGCCTTTATAATAGCTAAGGTTAGATGGGGTAAAAGGTCCTACCAACAAGATTTAAATTTCCCACCAGTGCAAACTCCTCAGCCTTCTTATCTACCTGTCCAGCTGTGAAGCCAAAAGGGAAGAGAGAATGTGACCTAAAAAGAAGTCAGCAAATATCAAAATAGTGGTCAGGCATTTTATTTAGGAATAAATAAATAAATGGGGAAGAATAGGAAACTCTTCTTTACAGAAGAGAATGGAGAAAGAAGGAGGGAAAAATAGAATCACCATAAGACCAGGTCAAACTTCAGAAAGAACCAGACTGAAATTTTATATACGGCAAAGATTAATAAGCAGTGCAGGGAGAAATTGTCAAGGTTCCAAAAGAAGTCTTTGTACATAGAATACTTAGAGATTTCTCTGTCTCTGCCTCTCCGTCTCTTTCCACACACACACACACACACACACACACACACACACACACACACACACACACAGTAGATTGACCTGGGCTTTAAGGGATGTTGGACATCCCTTGGACTTGGGAGAAAAATTAAAAGTGAAGAATATCTTCTTGAGTTCTCTAAGAGTTTGGAAAAGGTAGACATGTTCTTTGATAATGAAAGTCAGAGAACATTGGTATCTAAAACTGCTAGGAAAGAAAAGTACATAACACAAAGGAGAGATACATGTGAGCACTGGTATATTTGATTAGAAAAAATAGAGCTTAAAGTAATTCCCTCTTCAAAGTAGTTTAATCACATGATATATATCTTAATATTCCTCATTTCTTTTCATAACATGGAGGTATAAATGATGGTGGGGTCTGCTCACTAGAAAGTTAGGAATTTGTAGTTTCTGTTTTAAGTAAATTTGTGAATCAAAGTTTGTTAAAAAAAAATCAAGCTCCTTGTATCTATTAGTGGACTTTTGTAAGATAATACATTTTCATTTTAAAGGTAGAAATATAAAAAATAGCAATTAAGATCTTAGAATAGTTATACTCATCCAGAAGAACAGAAATGTTGCTACTTTATTAGAGTCCACTCTGATCATGGATAAATTTCTCCCATCTCTCAATATGCTTTGTACATAAAGACATACAGGAAATATAAAAAAAAAAAAATGAGTGCCCTGGGAAAATACATAATTTTATTTGCAAAAAAATAACTGGATATGCCAGGAGGTAGTAAGTTTGCAACAGAAATTTAGGCACCCTTTCTATTCAATGAAGAAAACATGTGAAGTGGATCAATTTTGCTTGGAATTCATATGTTTTCTTTGGCTAACAGATAATGTGTATTTCATGAATAGTCCTTAGTATTGTTATTTATTTTCTTATAATAGCAATACAAATTAAATTTTAATTCATAGAAATGAAAACTCTTGTGTGGTACTTGACAATTTTAAGTAAATATTTTACTTGTCCTTATTGACGATTAAGCAAACAGAGTTATTTTAATTTTTATAAGGTTTAATCCATAAGTAGAAAGGGCCACAGAAAAATTGTTTTTGTTTATATATAATTTTAAAAGCTTTGAAGTGTATTTTTGAGGTCTGGGTTGTTTTGCAACTAACCCTCCATTTATGTTATTGGTTTTCATAGGCTCTAACTCATTTATTCACTAACGTCTGACCTTGCATGAATACTTACTTTTATATTAATACTCCCATGAACTCTGATTTTTTAACCTTAAATCTTGTCTATTTCTGACTTAGTATTTGTTTACATTTCCTGCTAAAAGAAATGAGTAAACTAAAGGAATATGACTTATGACTCTTACCCTCTAGCAAAGATTTAAAGCTCCTGCTTAACCATAATCACTATCACATACATGAAATGACAATTTAAGAATGCAGACATATGGGATCATTAATAACGCTGACCCTTCCTCTTGGCAAGGGCAATAACATTCTCTTGTACAAACAGTTAGATTTGGCAACGTGATTAGAAAACAAGCCTAGTGAAACTATGCCTAGATAATTTTGCTGAAGTACAGGATGTCCACAGGGATTTGCTAATTGAATTGTACAGGCATGGTTGAGCAAGTTAACTACCGTGGTTCTACGTGTTCCAGGATTCACTGTATCTCATTATGTCAGCCAAGACTGATTGCCAGAAGAAGGGTGTGTGTCGTAGTTTAAAACAGTTTGCCTCCCTGGAGGTAGGCTCAATGTTGGTGTAGTGATAACTGAGGTTCACAGGGAAGGCCACTGTGTTCTTGTCTTAGTGGACAAATTTTATAAGAGAGCAGGAATGCTGCCATATATTTCTCTTATTATCTGATTAATTTTCCAAACTAACACAAGTAATTTATCATGAATAACATGTAATGTTTGGGGGCCATATTACTGAATAATTTTCTTGGTCAAATATAGGCTATATTTAGTTACACCTGAACATAGAGGAGGAGTTAAAGAGCTATTAGTTAACCATTACTCGGTTACTTGGACATAGACGAGCTCCTACACAATCACAGCAAACATTTCTGGGAAAGACAATAGAAATTAGCCAAAACACAATTTTGCAGACAATAAAACTGTATGCATGATGCCATTTTTCCAAATCATCTAGGATGAAGTTCTTGGCTACAATGCTCAGTCTTCTTATAATAGTCAACTATTTTTTCCCAGCTTTATATTATGTTGGAATTATATTTCTACAAGTTTAACAGTGTTTGGGGGTTAATGCATATTTATGTATATTTGGGGGTGAATGCATATATATATATATATATATATATATATATATAGTTGAGAGTTATTTGCAATTTATTTGGAATTTTTTGCTGTCTCATTATATTTTAAAAGTCATTTTCCCTCCTGCCATTCATCAAATAACACTGTATTTGATACTCCCCCAAAATGACTTGTGAAACAAGAGTGACTAAGTAACATTTCAAATAAACTTTGCATATGTATTTTATATGATCGAATAATGGAGTAGAAACCCTATTCATAAGGAAGTTTATTTGTTATTAAAATTAGATTATCCTTTCCCATTATATCACCAGGTATATTCCCAACTGGAGGTCAGCAATTGTGGGAAAATTTGTGGAAGGAGAGAGAAGGGTGATATTCTCCATAGCAGATGCTGTTGAGGTCCTGCCTGTATTGATTTGTTCCTCACTATCCCACTGCACACTGAAAATGTGAACAATACAAGCTAACTCATAGGTTAGAAAGATTAAACAAAATCCAATGTGTAGAGTTTTTCTCTTTTTCTCTAAAAAAAATGCTGCTTGTCCAATTATAAAATCATTCTATTGTTCTTAGATTTGCCATGTAGTTAAGAGTCACTACTCTTTGCTAAATTGAAAGTAAGAATGATGGACACCCAGTTTGGTCCCCTCCGCATACTCACTTGAAAGATCTTGCATAAACAATGAGTGACTTGTCATTTAATCTTTTAAATAGTAAGTTTCAGTTGATTGAGAAGCTTCTAGGAACCTCTGCAAATTCTGATAATTCTAAAACAATAATTATAGAGCTATATAGTCATAAGGCTTTTTACCAAAATAATCTTATAGTTGACAAAATCCTCAGCCTATTCTAACCACATTCCTTGTACAACCCAGGAAAAAACTGACTTCAACAATGAAATAGCTGAAAATGCAGGCTAAGTACCAGTGATGAATGGAAAAGATGAATGGTGAATTTTGAAGAATGACTTTGTATATTCCTCCACATATTTTGGACTTGGTCATTGCTGAGAAAATCCGAGTAAACACTGTTTCTATGAAACCACCTTCAGGGATGATCACTCTGCATTTTAGAAGTAACTCTTCCATTTTCCATTCACAATCCCTTTGCACATAGGTAAGGAGCAGCACAAGTGTTAGAAATCAACATCTCCCAACATGTATCAGTGCAGAAATCATAGGTATATGACAAATGCTGAGAACCTAATTCATAAGAAATTTCTCAAACATTTCTTAAATTTCAGAGGGTTCAAATTTCCTATTTTACTTAGAGAACTAACTTATTATCTAAACTCTCCTTCAGAGATCATAGGTTTACTGGACATTTTAAAGGAATATATAAATGGAATTTAAGAGCTCTGAGTATACTGAGGTACTCTGTGGTTTCTATAGAGATAACCTCTACCCGTCTACTTTGTCCAAAGCTCCTAGGTAAGAAAAAATAGGCACAATAATATCTGACAATTGACCAGGACAAAGATATCTTCTGGTGCTTTGCTCTTAGTCTAATAGCTTCTACAAAGGTGAGAAATAGATCATGAAGTTGATGGGTCAAGACTTTGAATTCCATTGATAAAATTATTCTTACCATTTGAATGAACAGAGTCAGAAATCCCTTTAATTATTTCTGTGTCTTTCTCCCTATTTTCTGGTTACTCTATCTTTATATTTCTCAATTATTTTGTCAGTACTTAATTAAATTACTTCTGATTTAAAGCAGAAATAGAAAAATGCACATTTCACTGGAGCAAAGCACAGAAGATACAAACTGATATTCATACAAAAGTATTTTATATGAATGGTAATGCCTTAGCCAGTAATTATTGATTTCTTGGTTTTCAAGTTTCATGTTTTATTATTACTAAAAATGACACAGTAATTCCTTTCTTATAGGACGAAATCATGACTTTTTCTAGAACTTATTCTGTGATAATGTTTTTTAAACAGAAATCACTTACTATAAAAAACAAAGTTTGCAGTAATTTCTTTCAAATGAAAAGCTTTACTCTAGACCCTGCTTATTTTTAGTAAACAATATATGTTTTCTGAATCACATTTATCAAACTTAAAATGCAAAGAACTCTGATATCTGCTCGTGAATTTACATCGAGATTTTTTTGCATAGCGTTGCTGCATAATCAAACCATAGCACAGAAAACGAACATTAGATCTGATTAGGCTAGATATGAGAAAGCACAAAATAATCGTCATGGTTTACCATTTTTGTTTTCACAAACTTTCTTATTTTACTTTCTTTTTTTTTTATTTTACTTTCTACCTTTTCTCAAATATATCTGATTATGTCTGTATTGTTCAGTTATTATATGATAAGGGAAAACATACTGTTTGGAAAACGATTTGTTGATACAAAGATAATATTATCATGTTTATGTATACTCTTTGGAAACATGTCTATTTTACTTTGAAGGCAGGATGGTTATTTGTCTTCATTAGAATTACAACTATATTTTTTTCACCATTGGCTTTATTTTTCCTGGGAATCCTTCACTCAGTGAATAATGCTGTGTTACATCCTAAGAATGATTTAAACACACAAACACACACACACACACACGCGCACACATACACACACACACCACAGATACAAGAAAATAGCAAAAGAAAGAAAGAAAGAAACAAAAGCCCTCTCAACTATTTAGTTTGCTGCCTTATTTTTATCTTGGTTAGCTGAAACTTTGTTGCTCCTGTTTGAGCTTCATTCATGTTATAAAACTGGAGACCATAGCACACTTTTTTCTTTCCCTCCCTCCCTCCTTCCCTCCTTCTTTCTTTCTCTCTTGCTTTCTTACCTTCCCTATTTATCTATTTATTTAGGCTATTAATACAATGGTAGAAAAGTGGAAAGAATCAAAATGATCTCCAAGAATGCTTCTAGACTCCCTCTGCCATGCTCCAGAGCACTAGCATATCTCAGAGGGGAGCTCTTACGTGTGTCTGGTGCCCCACTTTTTATGTCTGGTGCCCTGACTTTTGCAGCTGCTCCTCAAGGGATACACTTTGATCACCTGGCCCCAGTGGCTTGGGGGGCTTTTATTCCTCAGTCCATTGGCTCTGGAACAATCAAAGAGACAGTTCTTGGAAGGCAACCACCCCCAAAGCACTGCACAGTCCACTGAAACACACCCCCAGCCTTCCTGTGAAAGAAGCCTATTTTTTGACCAGGAGCTTCAGCCTTAAAGGCAGCCTTCATGTTTGGTATCTAGAGGCTACGAATGTGCTCTCACAGAATGGAAGCTCAGGATAACGTCTTGGCACTGTCCTTCTACTTTGATACAACTCATTGTTATCTACCAGAAAGGAGGTTATGCATTCATTTGGAGCCCAAATTTTTTCCCACTGCAACCCAGGAGACATCTCCAGATCACCTGGCTCTGGTGGCCAGTGGGGCTTATGCTTGTGATCCCACAGGACTATATATATTTACATTCTTTAAAAGCTGCTACCTGAGGGTCCAGTTTCCAATCAGCCTGATCTAGGTGTTAGACTCCCATTTGGGACATTAACTGGTCTTGACATACCCTCAACTACAGGGAACTACTAAAAATAAAATAAGCTGCTTGGATAATTACAAAGGATTGAGAGACAATCAAGCGGTAGGGCAGGGTTGAAGGATAAGTTTTATCTCCTACACAAGGCCAACGTTTCAAGACTGAGTGAGGTGGCTGTTTCACTTAACATGTAGAAACAAACACAGAGAGCTGAACAAAATGAAGGAACAAAGTGTGTTCTAATCAAAAGAAAAAAAGTAAAACCTTAGGAAAAAACCTTCATGAAATGGAGACAAGTAATTTAGTTGATAGAGAGTTCAAATAATGGTAACAAATATGCTCACCAAACTTGGAAGAAGAACAGATGAATGCAATGAGAGCTTCAACAAAGAATACAAGCTTCTAGTTATAAAAGGATATGATGCCCAACACAGGGATTATAGTTAATAACTGTATAGAAGTTATTAGAAAGTTGCTAAGGCAGCAGATCTTAAAAGTTCTCATCACAAGAAAAACATTGGTAACTGTGTATGGTGATGGATGTAAACAAAACTTATTGTGGTGATTATTTTTGCAATGTATACAAATATAAAATCATGTTGTACACCTGAAACTAATACAATGTATATCAGTTATACCTCAAGAAACATTATTCTTAAAAGTGCTCAAGAGTGATGATCACTGGGTGTTATACTCAACTAATGAATCATTGAACACTACATCAAAAACTAATGATCTATTATATGTTGGCTAATTGAACATAATAAACAATTTTTTTTTAACGTGCTCAAGTTTTGTATAAGAAACAGACAATCATCCTACAACAAAAACTTCTTAGGAGCCACTGGGAAGACATGAAAGTATCTGTCTATCTATTTATTTGTCTATCATCTATCTATCTATCTATCTATCTATCTATCTATCTATCATCTATCTATCATCTATCTATCTATCTATCTATCTATCTATCTATCTATCATCTATATGTATATATATTCATTATCCATTCATCAGTTGATGGAGATTTGGGCTCTCTCCATAGTTTGGCTATTGTTGATAATGCTGCTATAAACATTGGGGTGCAGATACCTTTTCGAATCTGTATTTTTGTATACCTAGTACTGCAATTGCTAGGTCTAGATCGTAAGGTAGTTCTATTTTTAACTTTTGAGGAACTTCGAAATTGTTTTCCAGAGTGACTGCACCACCAACAGTACAAGAAGGTTCCCCTTTCTCTGCATCCTCACCAACACCTGTTGTTCCTTGTGTTGTTAATTTTAGCCATTCTGAGAGGTGTGAGGTGGTATCTCATCATGGTTTTGATTTGTATTTCTATGATGATAAGATACCTAGGAATAAATCTATTAATAATTCACAAAGTAAATGATCTGTACTCTGAAAACTATAAAACACTTATGAAAGAAATTGAAGAGGGCACAAAGAAATGGAAAAACATCCTATGCTCATGGATTGGAAGAACAAACATTGTTAAAATGTGTATACTACCCAAAGCAATCTACACATTTAATGCAATCCCTATCAAAATACCACCAGCATTTATCACAGAGCTGGAACAAACAATCCTAAAATTTGTATGGAACCACAAAAGACCCCTAATAGCCATAGCAGTCCCGAAAAAGAAAAAAAAAAAGAAAACAAAACTGGAGCAACATAACTCTGGATTTCAAGCTAAATTACAAAACTGTAGTCATCAAGACAGTATGGTACTGCACAAAAACAGACACATAGATCAGTGAAAGAGAATAGAGAACCTAGAAATGGACCCAAAACTCTGTGGTCAACTAATTTTCGGCAAAGCAGGAAAGAATATCCAATGGAAAAAAGTCTCTTCAACAAATGGTGCTGGGAAAACTGGACAGCCACATGCAGAAGAATGAAACTGGACTGCTTTCACACACCATACACAAAAATAAATTCATAATGGTTGAAATACCTAAATGTGAGACAGGAAACCATCAAAATCCTAGAGGAAAACACAGGCAGAAACCTCTTTGATCTTGGCTGTAGCAACTTCTTACTAGACACATCAGCACGGGCAAGGGAAACAAAAGCAAAAATGAACTACTGGGACTTCATCAAGATAAAAAGTTTCTGCCCAGCAAAGGAAAAAATCAATAAAACTAAAAGACAGCCTATGGAATAGGAGAATATATTTGCAAGTGACATATTTAATAAGGGGTAGTATCCAAAATCTATAAAGAACTTATTGGGGCACCTGGTGGGTTAAGCATCTGACCCTTGATTTCAGCTCAGGTCATGATCTCAGGGTTTCAAGATGGAACCCCACTTTGGGCTCTGTGCTGGGCCTGGAGTCTGCTTAAAGTTCTCTGTCTCCCTCTCCCTCTACCCCTCCCCCCTGCTCACATGTGCACTCTCTCTCTCTCAATAAACAAACAAACAAATAAATAAAATATAAAGAACATAGCAAGCTCAACACCCAAAAACTAAATAATCCAGTTAAGAAATGGGCAGAAGACATGAATAGACAATTTTCTAACAAAGATATCCAGATGGCTAACAGACGCATGAAAAGATGCTCAACATCACTTATCATCAGAGTTAGAGTTTTAAAAAGAAGAATCACAAAAAGATTTACCAAATAGTTACCATAGTCATATGATAAGCAAGGTATCGATAAGTTGAGACAATGCCAAGTCTCATTGGTTTTTGCCATCAATAAATATGCATTGAACAGTCACCCTGTAATTGTCACAACTTTGGGTACTAACAACAAGACTAATGAATAATACAGTTTATTTCAAAAAATAGGCATTTTGTAGCTAGCTATAAAGACCAGATTTTGTAGGCAAATCATAACACATTTGACTACAACTCTGGAAGAGTATACTAATTAAATTAGAAGAATTGGAAAATAGATTAGATTTTTTTAATCTAGGAATTAACTCTTTCTCTATCTCCAGATTGAGAATACCATACTTTGAAAAAAGAATACACTTCCATTGTAAAAAATAAGCCTAATCAACTAATCAATCAATTATATGTATATATATATATACACACACACACACTTGAATGTACAGATTGTACTCCGTTAGAGGAATTTATATTTCTTTTTAAAAAGATTTATTTATTTGAGAGAGAGAGAGAGATGGGGAGAGAGAGAGAGCATGAAAGGGGGTGGGGACTGAGGGAGAGAGAAATCCTCAAGCAGACTCCCTGCTGAGTGCAGAGCCTGATGTGGGGCTCCATTCCAGGACCCTGAGATCACGACCTGAGCCGAAATCAAGAGTCGGCCACTTATCCGACTGAGCCACCCAGGTGCCCCAGGAATTTATATTTCTAAAGACATTTATTTTAATTAGTAATTTAATTAGAGCATTGACTTGATGGCTCATGACAAGGCACCATAAGAATGACAATCCTAATGCTGATGTATTTTTCTTCCAAAACAAATTTTTATAGGATAAAATTACCCCTTTTAAGCTAATATTCATTAGAATTTTTATTTCACCCACTATGCACAGTAAAACCTTCTGCCTTCATGGGTTGTAGAAAATCCTGAGTTCAACTGCAATTAAAGCTTCAATTACATTCAACAAAGTCTGAATTTAGGAGTGTGTGTGTGTGTGTGTGTGTGTGCACGTGCGTGCGCCCATGATGAAGAGCTATTAATTGATGTATTTTATTTCCCTATAATCTTCTTGCATTCTATCTTGGGGCAGGGATTTTTCTCAGAGGAGGGTGTTAAAAATGACACCAGAGAAAAGAGCCAGGAAACTTTTAAGTTTGAATATTCATATTCAAGCAGAGAGAACCTTGGGTGCTTGTTTTTATCTACTCCTACTCTCATTTCCAAATTAAAACGGAGCTATTTAACCTGGAACAACCAGAAGGGAGTTGGAGAGTGTATGTTGCCCTGGGCCCTCTCTTTACAAGGTGGGCAGAATGTTGGCGAGAGGCTTAAAGGAATCTCTCTTGAAATACGTGATGTTCATATAGGACCTTTTGTCAGGCTTTCAGCATCTAGCAGTGGATACAACCAGTCCCTGGTAAAGAGCATCAAAGGCATCTCCAGAGAACATGTCAAAGTAGAAATGGCAGCATCATGGGTATGGGCATGACAGAATAAGACAAAACATTACTAGTACACAAAAAATTTTTATTTCATCTTTTCTTAATCTCCTGTCCTTATAGAAGAGCGATCCTACATATCACTGCCACCATCCATGCTTACTTCCGTCTGAGAATGGTGGCAGAAGGCCAACGAAATTCCCCAACTCAGAACGGTATGCAGACACGTTCAAGGATGCCTGTGGACCAGAGGGAGATTGTGGATTTGAACAGGAAGGAATGCAAGTGGATACAAACCAGATACAGAAAGGCCTCATGTAATAGCAGCAGAAGCTCTCAGCAACCCTGTGGGACAGTCCCATCTGAAGCAGGTGCAGAATAGAACCAAGATAAGAAGATTTACGGAAAAAGAGAGAACATCATACTTTTTTTTTTAAGTATTTTTTTTAAGATTTTATTTATTTTTTTGACAGAGAGAGAGCACAAGTAGGCAGAGAGGCAGGCAGAGGGAGAGGGAGAAGCAGGCTCCCCGCTGAGCAGGGAGCCCGATGTGGGGCTTGATCCCAGGACCTTGGATCATGACCTGAGCCGAAGGCAGATGCTTAACCAACTGAGCCACCCAGGCGCCCCGAGAGAACATCATACTTAATGGTGAAAGGCCGAAATCATTGCCCGTAGGTTTAGGAACAACACAGCGATGTCCTCTCTTGCCACTTCTATTCAACATTTTACTGAAGATTTTAGTCAGGGCATATAAGCAAGAAAATGAAATAAAGAACATCAAGTATGGAAAGGAAAAAGGAAATCTCTGCAGGCATACCTGGTTTTATTGCACCTCGCTTTACTGAACTTTCGCACATAAAGTGGTTTTCTTGTTTGTTTTGTTTTTTTGTTTTTTTTGTTTTGTTTTTTACAAATTGAAGGTTTGTGGCAACTGTAAATTGAACAAGTCTATCAGCACCATTTTTCCAACTGCACTTGCTCACTTCATGTCTGTGTCACATTTTGGTAAATAAGCAGTATTTCAAACTTCTTCGTTATTATTTTATTTGTTACGGTGGTCTGTGATCGGTGATCTCTAATGTATTACTGTATTTGCTTCCTGACACCACAAAGAGCACGCTTATCAGAGAGTGAACTTAATCAGTAGATATGTGTGTTCTGGCTGCCCCCCCCCCAACTTGATTATTCCCCTTTTCTCTCTCCCTCTTCTCAGGACTCCCCTATTCATTGAGATACAACAATATGGAAATTAAGGCAAGTACTAACTCCACAATGGTCTCTAAGTGTTCAAGTAAAAGGAAAAGTTGTGCATCTCTCACTTTTAAATGCAAAGCTAGAAAAGATTAAGCTTAATGAGGATGGCTGTCAAAAGACAAGATAAGCCAAAACTAAGCCTCTTGTGTCAGTTAGCCAAATAGTGAATGCAAAGGAAAAGTTCTTGAAAGAAATTAAAAGTGCTAGTCCAGTAAACCAGTAAACACATGATTGATAAGAAAGTGAAACAGTTTTTTTGCTGATATGGAGAAAGTTCTAGTGGTCTGGCTAGAAGATTAAAACAGCCATAGTTTGATTCCTTTAAACCAAAGCCTAATTCAGAGCGAGGCCCTTCCTCTCTTCAATTCTATGAGGGCTGAAAGAGGTAAGGAGGACACAGAAAAGCTGGGAGCTAGCAGAGGTTGATTCATGAGGTTTAAGAAAAAAAGCCATCTCCGTAACATCAAAGTGCAAGGTGAGGCAGCAAGTGCAGATGTAGAAGTTGCAGCAAGTTATCTAGAAGATCTAGCTAAGAAAATTAACAAAGCTGGCTACACTAAACAACAGATTTTCTGTGTAGGTGAAACAGCCTTCTATTGGAAGAAGATGTCATCTAGGACTTCCATAGCGAGAGAAGAGAAGTGAATGTCTGGATTCAAAGCTTCAAAGGAGAGACTGACTCTCTTGTTAGGGACTAATGCACCTGGTGATTTTAGGTTGAAGCCAGTTCATCAATGCAGCAAATGTCATTGTTGGCTTACTTTAAGAAATGGACAGAGCCACCCAAACTTCAGCCCACACCACCATGGTCAGCAGTCATCAACATCAAGACAGGACCCTCCACCAGAAAAAAAGATTATGACTCACTGGAATCTCAGATGATGGTTAGCATTTTTTAACAATATAATTTTTTTTAATTAAGGTATGTACATTTTTTGGACATGATGCTATTATACACTTAAGAGACCGCAGTATAGTGTAAATAAAACCTTTATAGGTGCTGGGAAGCCAAAAAATTCATTTGACTCACTTTATTGTGATACTCATTTTATTGAAGTGGTACTAATAAATGAGTTCAGTAAGAAAACAGGCTATAAGATTAATATGTAAAAATCAACTGAATTTCTTTTTTATTTTAAAGATTTTATTTATTTATTTGAAAGAGAGAGAGAGACAGCAAGAGAGGAAACACAAGCAGGGGGAGTGGGAGAAGGAGAAGCAGGCCTCCCCCTGAGCAGGGAGCCCAATGTGGGGCTCGATCCCAGGATGACCTGAGCTGAAGGCAGATGCTTAAGGACTGAGCCACCTAGGTGCCCCTCAGCTGAATTTCTATACACAGTAATGAAATATACAAAAAAGAAATTTTAAAGATTCCCATTTACAGTATCATTAGAAAGAATAAATGGGGAAAAACTTGTAGACTGAAAATTGCAAAATGTCTTTGAAAGAAATCAAGGAAGACCTGAATAAATGAAAAAGAAAATCTAATGTTCATGGATTAGGACACTTAATACTGCCAAGAAGCAACACTCACAAATTAATCTGCAGATTCAACACAATTCCTATAAAAATCCCAGCTGGATTTTTGGGAAGAAATTGATAAGGTAATACTAAAATTCAAGTAAGTATGCAAAGAACCTAGAATAGCCAAACCAATCTGAAAAAGAAAAACAAATTTGGAGGACCCATACTTCCTATTTCAATACTTACTATAAAGCTACAGTAATTAAGACAGGGTGATACCTGAATAATGACTGATATATAGGAGGACAATAAAGTAGAATTTAGAATCTGGAAATAAATCCTTATATCTATGGATAATTGATTTTGACAAGGGTGTTAAGGCAATTCAGTGGGGAAATAATAAATGATTATTCAATAAATAATAAATGATGCTGGGAAGACTACATATTCACATCCAAAGGAATGAAGATGGACCACTTCTTTACCCCATATACAAAAATTAACTAAACAAGCATCAAAGACCTAAACATGCTAAAACTTAGATAAAAACATAGATGGGCATATTTATAAAAAAAAAAGCTTGAAAAGCAATTGAAAAAAATACAGAGGAAAAACATTCTAAACTATCAGGCACATATTTTTTCTCACATTTCCTTTCAAAATGTTCTAGGAAAAGACTGGGCTATATAAAATCTTACAAAACATAGCAAAGGTAATATTAATGCAACTGATCTCACAGGATAAATATGTTGGGCCATTCTTATTTTTTATCCTAACACCATTAATGTAGTGCATCATAACTAATAAAATAGCAAAGCCAGTCTAATTCTCAAATGTGTACAGGTAGGGGCGCCTGGGTGGCTCAGTCATTAAGCGTCTGCCTTCGGCTCGGGTCATGATCCCGGGGTCCTGGGATCGAGCCCCGCATCGGGCTCTCTGCTCAGCAGGAAGCCTGCTCCTCCCTCTCCCACTCCCCCTGCTTGTGTTCCCTCTCTCGCTGTGTCTCTCTCTGTCAAATAAATAAATAAAATCTTTAAAAAAAAATTAAAAAAAAATGTGTACAGGTAAAACAAATCAAACTCAGATTATCTTTCTTCTTTTCTTTTTTTTTTAAGATTTTATTTATTTATTTGAGAGATTGAGAATGAGAGAGAGCACATGAGAGGGGGGAGGGTCAGAGGGAGAAGCAGACTCCCTGTCGAGCAGGGAGCCCGATGCGGGACTCCATCCAGGGACTCCAGGATCATGACCTGAGCCGAAGGCAGTTGCTTAACCAACTGAGCCACCCAGGCGCCATATCTTTATTCTTGTCACCACCGTTTTATGTAGGAATACCAGTTTCCAGCAAGAGACTCCCACTCCAAAATTTTGCAGAACCTGTAAAGTATGTCTTACGGTTTCACTGTGGTATCTGCTCTCAGTCATGGTATGTCCTCTGCCACTTCTCTCAGACTGATGAATTACAGCCTTGTTTTGAGGCTGATCCAATGCCAAGCAGTGCATACTTCTTGAAGTCACTGGTGGTGCCAATACTTTGACAAAAAGCATGACAAGTGTTTCCATGGCTCAGAGGTGTGGCTAGAAACAGAAGGCTCTGGTTCTATCATAATGGCTTAGTTGTTACTGTTACAATGTGATCTGCTGACCTGGACCACCCAAGGGCTGAATCTAGCTAATGGTCTGTGGCAAAGGGAAGGAAAATTGGACTTTCCCCTTTGGTTGACATGGATAGAAATATCTCAAAACAAAACAAAACAAAACAAAACAAATCAAAAAACCCGCCCCCCCCAAAAAAAACAGGGATGCTTGCATATCCTTTGGTTATATAAAGTAATTATTCATTTTGATTTTTGAATTTATCATTTTTCTTCCCCAGAACCCAGATAGAGGTTGAGAACATGGTGTTCTTAATCCCTTCTCTCAACTAATGGCTACACGGATTTCTTTTTTTTTTTTTTATTGTTTCTGAAGAAGCTCATCCTACCTGATCCCCTTACTTTTTATTCTTCCCACATCTTCTAAAGCTCTGTATGCAAACAGATTTCAGCAAAGCCATCTTAGAATCCACCTATTTCTGAAGACAAAGTTTCAAGCCACATTTCCCTCTATGGTACTAAATCAAATTCATTTGAATAGTAAAAGAAGGCATTGCTTGATCAAGTAAATATAATTCTAGTATATGTAATTTTTCATATCATAAAGTCATGCAAAGAAAAAACTATATTCTATATTTCACTATTTGACATACTGTAAATTTTATTATTTATTTTCTATCTTCTCCAACTAAAATCTAAGATCCATGATGATAGAACTTTTCATTTTTCTTTTACTTGGCACATAGTAAACTGGCTGGCAAACATTAAATATGTGTTTGAAAAAATGAATGCTAAGATATACTCTAAAAACAAGTAGGATAGTTTGGTGTTAGGATTACTTGTAAGTAATACAAGAAAGGGGAAAGGGATAGTGAATATGTATTTGTTAAAATTACGTTTAAATATGAGTGACAAAAAGCATGAAATAATGTTGGGAAAATAAGATTTTTTGCATGATTTACTTATAAAAATCAGAAAGTGGTGGCATGCTGCTGAAATACAAAAACTATATGCTTCCTCTATGTCATTGCTTCTTGGTGCTCTCTTTGTGTTCCCAAGGCCAGCTCATTATTGAAGATGGCTCCTCCAGGTTCAGCAATCACAGGATATTCCAGACAGCACAGTGGAGGGCAGAAGACGGGATTATCCCTTCTTTGAAGGAGATAGGAAAATCAGAAGAAATAAATATTTTAGGAAAGATGATGATCAGTTTCACTTAGGGCATATTGAGTTCAGGGTGCTGAACTCAATATTATATTCAGGTGAAACATTCATGAGTGAAGTAGTAAATGGACATTTAAGAGCCAGTTTTATTTTGGAAAAATTGATTTTAGGGTTATCCATATTTAACATTAAGAGAAGATAAAATGACCAAAGAGTGTCCACTAGTTTTAAAGCTTTTAGTTAAGAAGATAGCATTTTATCTAACGTTATGTTACTCATGGTACACAGTGCCTTGCATTTGATGTATTCTAAAATACAAACACACACATGCACAATAATGAATGGATACATATTGTTTTAAGCAAAGAAATATTGATTAGTATCAAATAACACAGTGCATCTCACACTCATTACATGTTAAATAAACTATAGAGCATATAAAGTAAACCAAGCCTGGATCACTCCCCAGTAATCCAAAAATTTTATGGGTGGGACACAGTCTAATTTAAAAATCCCTATCATTCCCACCAGTAAAAAGTAAAATAAAACCTTTGGTGAATATTTAAAAATAGCAGAACCTGTTTTGACATTGAGGAGCACTGAGAGATCCATTGACATGAGACCAAAATTTACCTGATAGGAAAATGGTTAAATCATCATATTTATTAAGTATGATTTTATTATGCTTTTATTGTGGTTGGGCCACACAGTTTCTTTTTTTTTTTTTTTTTAAAGATTTTTTATTTATTTATTTGAGAGAGAGAGAATGAGAGAGAGCAAGCACATGAGAGGGGGGAGGGTCAGAGGGAGAAGCAGACTCCCTGCCGAGCAGGGAGCCCGATGCGGGACTCGATCCACGGACTCCAGGATCATGACCTGAGCCGAAGGCAGTCGCTTAACCAACTGAGCCACCCAGGCGCCCCGGGCCACACAGTTTCTATTAAAATTTAAAAAAACCCGGGCACCTGGGTGGCTCAGTCGTTAAGCGTCTGCCTTTGGCTCAGGTCATGATCCCAGTGTCCTGGGATCGAGTCCCGCATCGGGCTCCCTGCTCGGCGGGAAGCCTGCTTCTCCCTCTCCCATTCCCCCTGCTTGTGTTCCTGCTCTCGCTATCTCTCTCTCTGTCAAATAAATAAATAAAATCTTAAAAAAATAAAAAAAAAATAAAAAAAACCCTATTCCTTATAAAATATATTAAAATGTTGAATCTTAGCCAGAGATTGGTTTTCTTATAGGAAAAATAAAACTTGCTATTTTAGCATGGTTTTCTAAAATTTAACTTCATAATGACCACCCAATAGCATGCATCACGGCACAGATTAACTAAATTAGTATTTAGCTTTAAAATTAAAATCTAAGAAATTAACTCCTTTAAATTGTTTTTCTTAGGAAACATATCAAAGGACTATTTTTTCTTTTAGATCTCTTATTTTCACTGTAGTACATTTATATATTCCTCTCTTCTTTGTTAATTTGATTGAAGGATTCATTATATTTTATGCATATTTTTGTTTTTGGTTTGTTTATAATTATGCTTTGAGATAGAAGAAAAAATGTAATCTTTCAAATGCTAAAATATGGAACTTGGATTTATTCTCATAAATAAATAGCTTTCTAAAATTACATTATTTGGGAAACTGGAATCATTTCTGTGGTTTAACATAAGTTGTCACGAACTGTTATGACATGTTCTATGAGGTTCTTTTGCGTTTTTTTCTCTCGCTCACTTGAGGATTGGATACATCTGGCAACTCATTTATGTAAATGACGTTTATTAATCACTTCCCATTATTCCAGTTATGATGTATGAAGGCTTTCACACTTGTGAGATTTCAAAAGTATCTAAAACTGATGATTCCCATTTCCTCATTTAAAACCTATTATGAAGTGCTCCCCTGAGAGAACAGCCACCTGTGTCCAGTTAGTACTTCTGGTCATTTAGAATTCCTGGTTGTAGAGCTGAAATGTGTTTACTTCCCATCCCTACTTTTCCATTGCGATGCCCTTCAACCAAATTGGACTCATTGGTTTGTTATTAATATAGCTTTTAATGTAATTAATCATTTATAAAATTAAAAATCGACTCTCTTTACATGCTATTTCTGCCAATTTTTGAATTGGCTGAAGTCAGGGAACCAAGTAACGTAGGATGTTCCACAAGCAGAATGTAGATATCCAAGCATCCATAAATCAATATGTCTTCAGATTTGTATATTTATTACAGAATTAGCTTGAATAACATAAGGTATAGCAATAGGGAATAGGTTAGGGCAAATAAATATCAGACCATGGAAGAAATTATTCCAGATAAGTTAATTTTAGCATCTTTTTACCAAAAATAAGCAAAATATAAATGGATAAAAAAGATCATTTAAATAATATTCTCAATCTGCCCTCCAGAAATTGATAAATACACCTTAAGATACATTTCTCTTTCCCCATATTCAAGTGTATATGTAATTAGAAAAGATTGATGATGGATAGATAAAGAAGATAATCTTACAAAATGAGATGTATCTATGTAATTAATCTTCAAAATTTTCAACACATAATAATCAAATCCCTAGTTAATGAGAAGTTGCAGCAGCACCTTTATAAATTTCACATGCACGAAGTAGATACTCAGTGATTTTGTAGGCATTTAGTGATTTTAAATATTTGTAATAATAAATGTGAGGAATGATTATTTGAAAACTAAAATGGAAATTAAAACATTTTCTAAATAAGGGAAAGGTCTGCTGAACCCAAGAAAACTAGAAATACATGTAAAATGACTAAAAGGTTTTATATAAGTCCATATTACATCAAAATTAAGAATGATCAAAGCACCAATATTTGAGGATACTCATTATTGACTTATATTTCATGTTTACCAAGCTGCATTTGGCCAAATAGTGTAAATTTCATCTTCCACTCACACTGACATAATTAGTTATAGCATATTTATATTAAGCTTATATCTTACTATATACTCAGATTATTCCAAATAAAGAGTATGATTAAGTCTCAGGTCAGAAGACTCTCACATCTAAAACAGAGCTAATAATTCAAGATAACTTGGTGTGCTTAGCCGTCAGGGCAGGAGATGGTATGCAATGAGATGGGAGTGGTTCATATATATGTTGACAGGGATCATGATATATCTTCAGAAAGGCATCAGTGATTATAATGAAAAGACAAGATAAGCTGGGATCTATTCATTTGTAACCTCCTTAGCATGAAGTAAAAGTATTTTTGATGACAGGTAAAAACAGACATTGGAAAGTCAAATCTTCAGCAGTAATTTTGCCATTTGTTGAAAAGTACAGAATATATTGATTTTTGAGGTGAGATTAACCATTTCACTTCCACCACTTCATTAAACTATCTCTTAAGAACATCTAACGTACTTTGTCTTGATCCTATACATTCTGAATAATTTTGCAGTGAGTAATTTTACTTCACTATAGATGTACAACATTGGAGCTGCCTGAAATAACTCCTGTTATCCGTGATCTTCCTGGGGATATAGAGTTGGAATTAACAAATTTGAATTATGATTAATTTTGTCCCTAAGAATCTTTCCTTAAAGCTTCTATACCTTTAGTCAAATAATGGTTTCATACTAGGACTCACAAATCTGATAGTCTCACTTTGTGCATGTGAAATTTGTAAGTTGCTGTCAGGTAAAAATTAGGGGTGATATTTATTTTTCAACACCATAGTTGAAGGAGAAATGCAACATTGAAATAATTCAAGAGTTATGACACTTAAGAAGCAGACTTCAAATAAAACATGGTTTAAGAATTAAAAAATACAAATGATTCTAAAGCCTAACTACATCCTATTTGAAAGGAAAATGTTTACTTATTCTTGAAAAGGGCTTGAAAAATGAAAATGTGTTTGCCAAGAGATCAAGTAGGGAGGACATTCCTGGCCAATGGATCAGCACTTCTGACATTCCTCTGAAAGCAGCCTGTCCTGTATCAGATGGTATTTAGCTGCATGACATCGATCTTGGGTGAGATATGAATTTCTGTGAAACTGGGTTTACTCAACTGTAAAACTGAAATAATCATAGTGTCTCCCTTATAGGTACCAACCAGTATATAATATATTTAAGTACCTGGAATACACAGAAAGTACTCAATAAATATCAGCTGTTATTATTAAATGTACAAGATTTTGTCTGTTACATGGATCTTCCAATGCCACATTGTTTATTTAACTTATTTTTAAAGCAAATTTAATATACATTTCATGAGTGATAATGAAAACCCCTTGAACCTCCCCCATACTATTCTTCATGAGTGATAATGAAAACCCCTTGAGCCTCCCCCATACTATTCTTCAGTTTTGCTTTAATATGTCTTGACTATTCTAATTCTTTCATCCTTCATGGGATTTAGAAATACTAAGTTCCAAAAAAATTCAAATGGTATTTTGATTGACATTGTATTAATTTGATGAGATTTGCTCTCCTTATAACATTCCTTAATCGAGGACATGTTGATTTTTCTATTTACCCATATCAAGTAATACATATGCATAGTTAAATTGGTATTGTCAATAATATTTAATATATACTCTAAGTAATATTTGTAGTTTTTTTTTTTTCTTTTGGGAAATGGAAGAACTGAGTCATACTTCTGAATTTAAATTTAAACTCATACATGTTTGTTTAAAATTCCAAGTATTAAAATTCCAAGTATCAAAGGATGTAAAAATGAAAAGTTATTTTTTATTCATTACTCTATTACTTCTTTTTCTATACTCTTTAGTCCTTCTTGATATTTCCATAAAATCATTCACTGTTCATGCTTTTTGTATAACCTTTCAAAATATATTTTCTCAATTCCTCCCTTTGTTTTGTTAGTTAGCAATTGAATCACCTTGAATATTAGAAAACTTTATTTCACTAAAGATATTTTATATATTAGATAAGCCCTCATTTTTCCTTAATTTGAACTATCACTATTTTTACTACCTGTTTGTTATCTATATTATTACCATAAATGGGTGCATTTCTTAGGAAGCAGAGCATCATAAGAGAATACCACAGATGCATCATCTGCCCTATTAAGTGCATGCGGAGATCAAACTGTTTTTCTACCAAGTGTACCCCATCAGCACTGTTAAAACTATTTGACCCTATAAGTGAGATCTGATATAAAAATCCTTCTAGTTTTCAAGTATTTTGGTGGGGGTGCAAATTGTCTCAATACATTAATATTCTATGGGGCACAGGTGTAGCTCAGGTAGTGATTTCATGGGTCATGGGAGAGTCTGCTTGATGATTCTCTCCCTCTGGGACACCTGGGTGGCTCAGTTGGCTAAGCATCTGCCTTTGGCTCAGGTCATGATCCCAGGGTCCTGGAATGGAATCCCACATAGGGCTCCTTTCTCAGCGGGAAGCCTGCTTCTCCCTCTGCCTGCGGCTTCCCCTGCTTGTGCTCTCCTCCCTCTCTCTCTCTCTCTAAAATAAATAAATAAAAATCTTAAAAAATACATTAACATCGTAAACGCATATTATAAAATATAACCAAGATAAGACTGTAATATAAGATTAGTACTTATAAATTGCTCTTTAGCCACAGAAGTATGTAGTTATCTCTTACATTGCACTATATATTGTAGGCCCTGATATAAATAAGTAGTAGTAATATTCCTTAAGCAAAGTGATAGGAAGTATATATTTTACTTATGTGTTCTTTCTTATACAAATAACAATCCTATAATTTCTGTTTTGTGTATTCTTTTCAGTTTTACTCTGGGAATGCATCTATTCTTATACTTAGATACTTTTTCTACCCTATGAATGTTTATAGGAACAATACTAGTGATTGTAAGTTCATTAAATGCTTGAATATCATACTGCATTTGTATGATGGACATAAATTTCAAGAATATATAAATGTTTTACAAATATTATCATAGTTATTTCCTTATTTGCTTTAGACTTGTCTATTTTTGTAGCTGTGTGTATGTATTACAAGTTCTTTTATTTTTGTTTGCTCTAATTCTATTGAGTCTCAAGAATATTTTCAAAGACTATACAGAAAATTGACTCAAAAGTTATCTGTTCCCCTCTTTTAACCCATATTAATAAAATGTTCTATGATTTTTGTTTTGTTTTTTGAGGCAAATTCTCCCTATCTTTTTTCTAGTGTTTTTAATTGGCACTTTCTGTCAAAGCAGCCCTACTGGGTAAAATGCTCAAACTTGAAGAGGCTTCTTTAAAGCATTTGCAAGAATTTCAGTTATCATAAGCAGTCTACAAAATTCAACAGGAGTGTATGAGAAAATGTAAAATACTTAGCTTGCTGCTAAGTAGGATGCGTATGAAGAGAACACCTGTATTTGAGTTTCTCCTCTCTCCTTTTACCTGCCTAATTATTAGTTATTTGTTTCTTTTATAATTTTCATCTGGGCACACATGACACTTAGAAAACAAGAGTGAAAACAAATCACAGATAAGAGTGTGGCAAAATAATAGAAATTGTCCTCATTTTACATTTCACTTGTGTCTGTTGTCTTTAATCAGGTTTATTTCCTACTGACTTTTTAAATGAATTAGAGGAAGCTCTTCAGTGCAACCTGTAGCTGTGAATATAAACAGTAACCGATGCAAATGAACTTCTTTCCTAATCATTCTGACATGCTCAACTAAATATAGATTTAACACAATAAACACAAGGGAAAGGAGGGAAGAAGAGAGGGAAGGAGGGGAGGGAGGAAAGAAGGAAGAAGAAAACGGGAAACAAAAATAAATTTCAAAAGTTATCAGACATGTTCATAAAGTGCTTCCTGGCAATTTTACTACCAGTCACCAAAATATCTTGGGGGCAACGAAAAATTGGGTGTTGAGATTCTTGCCTTGTGGCTTCACTATGAAAATGAACAAGAGCTCAATGATTACTCTTTATCCTGCTCTTTCTTATCTTCCCGATTTAAAAGAAAATGAGAATATAATCTAGTGTCATTTGTATTGCTAGTACTGGAAGAAAATTAAGTTGATTTGTTCATTACAATTTCCCTTTTGCAACATTATTTAAATGCTAAATAAATAAAAGTAAAATAGAAGGATGTATAACATAAAAATGTAAGCATAATAAAAATTCCATGTATTTATCAATTGTTCTCTCCTCAATGTCATGGTAATTATAGTTTTAAATGTTAGTTGGAAATACCATGGTATCATTACTGTTATTAGAACATCAATCATTACATTCATTACATCATAATAATTATCAGATACTTCATTGATAAGTTGAGGGTAATCAGTTTTGTTAATATGAATACTAAAAAATAAATATATATTTTCATAATGCAATAATCAATATCCCTTTTCATTTCCTGAATGGTGCAGTGGATGGATAATATTTTAAAATGTTTGGATGATCCATATAGTAATTGTGTCAAACTTCTGAAAAGTTTACCAGATTCTATATGATTTAACAATGTATACAGGAGAAAAAGTTGTTTTTCTCTTATTTAAATATCACTGCATGTAATATTCACAATATTACACATGGAGTATTTAAATCTGTCTCTGAACACCTGATTCAGGTGGGATAGAAAGCTGTGGACCGTCCCACCTTCTTGTCTGGGTTTAGCTTTTGCTAAATTTTTCTCTTCTCCCAGTTTTCTCTTACATTTTAGCTCATCCCTCCCAGTTCTCTTACATTTTAGCTCATCCCTACTATAATATTGGGGATAGAAAAAAGCTGTTTTGCTATAAAAAGATTTTTTTATTCCCTACAGTCTGTGATCTTAATGAAAATATGAGGATAAAAGTGAATGATAGCATCTACAAAAGCCTCAACCAGTATATTTCAATACATTTGAAATCATAATCGATATAATAAGTACATCAAATACTTCATATAAAAATCATGCAGTAACTGAATGCTTTCACACTACTTCTCCAGGACTTAGTTTGATGGTCAACATATGATTATATTCTACATTTTATAGGAAAAATCTCCTTTTGCAAACTTGAGAGGTTCAGAAATTATCCCTTCTTGTGTTTCTCTTAGAGGTCAGACTTAATGGTCACCAGAGGCACAAGGGAAATTGGAGAAGTGGTCAAAGGCACAAACTTCCAGTTATAAGACAAATAAGTCCTAGGGATGTATAATGTACAACATGATGACTAGAGAGCTAACACCGCTGCATAATATATAGGAAAGATGTTAAGAGAGTAAATCCTAATGCACTTAGCACAGATGGAAAGTAATTTTCCTTTTTTTTTTCTTTTCTTTTTATCCCATTTATATGAGAAAATGGATGTTAGGTGAACCTGCTGTGGTAATCATTTCACAATATATGTAGATTAAGCCATCGAGGTGTATGCAGTGATGTATGTCAATTATTTCTCAATAAAACTGTGAAAATATTTTTTTTAATGTTTCCTTATCTTGCTTTAATTTGGGGGACAACATAACAATGGATATCTTCTAAGAAATCTTATAAGGAATCTGGAGATCATTGATAATCAGTGCAAGATCACATGCAATCTAGATGTAAAGGTAAAATTCCAGGACTGTTAAATGAACAAATAAATTAGAAGGATGTATAACATAAAAATGTAAGCATAATAAAAATTCCATGTATTTTTTCTATATTCAACTATATCTATATTCAATTATAGATAAAAAGTGTAGAGAACTCTTTTTAGAAATTTGCATGAAAAGAGAAGGGGAAGACTTTGGTAGCTAAAAGCAGATGAGTTTGAGGGAGATCTTTTTTATCTATTTTGGAACTTGTTACCAGTGTGACCTTCCTTTTACAACCTAATCTTTTCTCTGATTAGAGGGTTTTGAGGGAAAATAAACATTTCTACAGTTCTTTGAACTCTATTATGTGCTATCCTGCAAAATACTTGTTTCCTCCCCCACAAACATATCAAAATGCTTTTCAAGGCTTCCTGTACCACTGCATTGGTTTCTTACTGTTGCTGTAAAAACAAAACAAAACAAAACAAAACAAAAACTATCTATCTATCTATCTATCTATCTATCTATCTATCTATCTATCTGACCTCGGAGCTTCAAACTACATAAAGTCATTGTCTATAGTAGTTCCTGGAGATCAGAAGTTCAAAGCGGTCTCACAGTGCTAAAATCAAGATGTTAGTAGGGTTGAGCTCCCACCAGAGTCTCAGGGGCAGATCAATTTCTTGGCGTTTTCCAGCTTCTAGAGGATGCCCACATCCTTTGGCTCGAGGCCCCTTTCGGCCAGCAATCACACCACTCTGACCTCTGCTTTCGTCCTCACATCTCCTTTTCTGAATTTCCTGTTTCTCTCTTTTCCATATAAAGATCTTTAATGATTACATTGGGCTCAGTGGGATAGTCCAGAATATTTTCCCCATCTCAAGATCCTTAACTTTTGGATCTTTTGCAGAGATGAGGTCATAAACATCTTGGGGCATGGGGGAGGGGCACGATTCTCTCTACCACGTGATCTATTATGCTTAACTTCACTCAATTAATGCGTGGCCTCAGCGGTTTTCAGTTGCTCTACTCAGCAGATCCCACCTGACTTTACTTACTCTCTCCCCTGGTTAAAAATTTGTGTTTCATGAACTTTATACACTTTCTACTAAATTCCTGCTTTTCAGCTGTGAAGAGGAGTTGTGCACAGTTACCTCTCAATTCAGCCATTCTTCAGGGATAAAAGAAAAAAGTGACGTTACTGATTATTAATGAAGACTTTTTCTTTCTAACCTCAAGAAGCTAGCAATGTTTACTCACTGAGATTATTTTATAATGATCCCTCAGTCTTTCTTAAAAATTGATGTTTGCCAAAACTTGTAGATACAGAAACAATACATATAATTAGAGTCAATGTTGTTATACATCTTCATGATTACATAATTCACATAAACTCTCAACTGTGAATAAAATAAATGCATTCAGAAAGTAATGAAATTACCCTGTATAGAGAAAATCAAAGGTTCAAAATATTTTGTTTTTCCTAATTGAGAATGGAAGTTACTTCTTAGCCAACTCTATCTCTTGTATTCTCTTGACCTTCCAGTGTTTCTCTCCCTTACCAGCCCCACTTCCATCATCTCAGCAACAAACCTGGGGAGAATCACAAGCAATTCTGAATCCAGTGGAGTAGATCTCATTTTGGGCAAGTTGCATTTATGTAATCCCAATTTTTTTTTATGGTTATTCTCTGAAACTCAAAGAGTCACCTCAGTGTTCCATATCCTTTGAAGGTCAGCTCAGGTCTTTTTTTTTTTTTTTTTTTTTTTTTAGAGAGAGAGAGAGCAAGCACCTGCATGCCTGAGCTGGTGGAGGGGGGTGAGAGGGGAAGGGCTGAGGGAGAGGGAGAGAGAGAATCTTAAGCAGGCTCCACACCGAGAATGGAGTGCAATGAGGGGCTTGATCTCACAATCTTGAGATCATGACCTGAGCCAAAATCAGGAGTCAGACATTTAACCCACTTAGCCACCCAGGCACCCCTCAAGTTGTATCTCCTTGATGAAACCTTCCACAAACCTTCTAAATTACACTAATGTCTTCCTTAGTTTTCTTTCGGAAACACAAGTTACTTTTACCCACTTCATTATATACGCTCTAATATTGTATTGTTTTAGGTGTGACTGTCCCTCTGCAGTCCGTGAGACCAGAGGTATTAACTAGTGCTTTTTATCAACCATAATATTACTGAAAAAGTTAAGAGTATCTCATTGTACAAACCAATGATATAGAGCTCACTAAATTGTAATGATACATATTCAATGTTCTATCCTCCCTGAATATTTTTCTATGGCCTTAAGTAAAACAGTGTCAAAAAAACTTTTGTAGAAATAATTGAATAACATCTAGTTGAGTAATATTTATTATAATATATTTATTCCCATATTCTGAGCATAAAATACTGTGAAGCAATCATAACCCTATCAATATTTTTAAGAAGAAAAAGATCCTTTAGATTCTACTAAAATTGCCATTTCAAAAGTTGGCATGATTATTTTACTAAATATTCTTCTATTTACATGTAAAACCAACATTTCTTTAGCTGACTGTGATGAGAAATATTATCTATTCATTAACATTCAAAAATGTTGACTATCCTTTGTAAAGAGATTTAAAGTAAAAGCAATTATTTCATATGTGGGGTCGGGAGACTCTCCTGCAATTGAAGTAAAATCTTCCTACACATTTCCTTTATTGCTTTGTTCAGAAATTGAAATTAGATATATGTAGATCCAATGTTAATAATTTAAATGATTATTCATTTAAGAAATTCCAACTTTTGTAGATTTTATTTTTAGCAAAGTCTTTACTTACTGCATTAACATTTATTACAGATAGTCATCTATGAAACAGCACTCAGCCTAGAAAGTTCAAATTAATACTTCATTGCTCATCCCTCAATAGCTCTTCATACTTTTCAAAAGATAATCATAATGCAAAAACATGCCAGCCTAATCACTGAAATAGTTTTGTTAAATATCCACAGAAGGATTAATCAGGCCTGAATTTTTCCAACAATGCTGTCAGGACACTGAATCGACCAGAAACATTTCTCTAACCTCTGTTCTGTTGAATCAATCTCTCAAATAGAAAACACTTTTTCTTAGCACCTTTCCTCATATTCTGGAAAGACTGTGGCCACAGTTTTTCAGGTGCCAATCCAATAAAATATATTAAACTTTATGATGCTTGTATTTTTGTGTTGCTCATTTTCTGTTCTTTGGGAATATTCATCTATACCAAAATAAATCAAAATATCATTAAGTGAAAAGTATAGTATAATACATAAGAATTTTAATAATAATGTACTTAAACCCTTTTCAGATTTAATTTCAAAGTAATTGTTTTCTGGTCTTATTCCAGAAGCCCACATTATTTTCAGTCAGTGCTGATACAGTTTCTCATCACCTACACAGCTGTTGCCCTCATCTAGGTCACCAGGACATTTCACTTAGGTGGTTGCAATAGCTCCTAAAACTTCTCCCTGCCTCCATTCTTGCCTCTCTGCAGTCTATTATCAACAAAGCAACTGGGATAATTCATATAAAACATAAAATTTTCATCATGTCATCTCACCCTTCATAAGTTCCAGTGGCCTTCCTTTTTATCAGGATAGAAATCAAGAGTTCTTAAACTACCATGAAGGCATTATGTGATGTCCGCCGCAAACACCATGCCCTCAACACACAGTTTATCCCAGCTGCACATTCCACTTTACCACTCTCTCCCTTTCTCTTTCTAGTCTGAGCTACATTAATCTGTCTTGCTGTTTCTTAACCATAATATGCTTGTTCTAACTTTATGGTCGTTTCACATGCAATTTCCTTTGCCTGATGCTGTCTTCACTAAGATAACTGTTATCATACTCTTCCTTGATGTCTCTACGGTATGTCATTCATTAGTGTGGTCTATGCTACTATTACTACTACTACTACTACTACTACTAAACCACTACCATATGAAATGTTCCCCTCAACCATGCCTTGGCATTATTTCCCTAGTTTTTGCTTCTATTTTCCTCATAATGCCTATTGCCATCTGACAACATACATTCACTTGTTTATCTGCTTATTGCTAGGCTACTACCAAGATAATATGCAATGGATACATAATAAATATTTGTTGAATGACTTAATAAATAAGTACAAGAAAAGAGGGAACTTTTCTTCTATACCAAATACTATACTAAATCCAGCCAACAACCTTTTTTTGTAAATAAAGTTTTATTGAAACATAACCACACAAATTTGTTCATACATTGTTTAGGGCAACTTCGGCACAACAGCCTGATTTGAGTAGATGTGACGGAGGATGTCAAGTTAGCAAAGACAAAAATATTAACTGTCTGGGTCTTCACAGAAAAAGTCTGCTAACCATAATTCATATAAATGGTTTTCATTCTCTACTTTTTTTTTTTTTCCAAATGAGCAGGAGTAAGTATGATTCTAGGATTCAATATTTTCAGCAATAAGTTAAAATTAGATTTTGGTAATTTGTGAGAACCAAGATTTATATTGGGTCAAGGGATGTGGTTTTAGAATTACAAATTTCACATGAAAATTGGTGCCTATGTAAAAGGAGTTTTCCCTAGGAAGATTCCCTAAAAATCTTACAAGATTGAAACGCCACAGGCCAGTCAGAGGAATTTAATCAAAGGAATTAGAGATCATTGAAAAATAAAAGGAAAGCAATTTGGATGCAAGAGATGACATTTCACTGAGAAATTCTGTTTCATCTTCCATCTCTCAGAACTTATGTGGAGAAGAACATGTGATGTTTAGTTCTATTAAGCAATTAAATATTTAATGAGAAAGAACACTAATTGGTAGGAAATATTCTATTGATTGTTTCTTAACCAGTTAGTAATTGCATATAAAAGTCATATATTAGGGACTTAATGAGCAATACAAATTACTCTGCCAAAAATGGCACATCATTATCACAGAATTTATGTTGTAGCCGTCCTCATTTTCCCCTATGGTTTTGAAACCTTAGTAGAGGAAAGAACACTAAATTTAAGTTGATGATTTGTATTATTTTTCTAAGTCTGTTCAAGTGTTTAGTTGTTAAAATCATGTATTCTCTAAGATTTCTGTTTTCAGATATAGAATATGATATATTGTTTATTCCCCTAGTTCCCTGAAAAGGAAGTAACATGATAAATGAAGGAGAGTGAGGTTTCATAGATGGAAGTGAAATAGTCAATAATTTTACATTTATTCTTAGGAAATAAGTGCCATGATTAAACAAGTTTATTTAACAAATGGAAGAATGCAATAAAACCACTTTATTTCAAACTTGATTGTTTTAAGTTTTTTGATAATTCAGTCAAATGTGTTGTCTTTTTTTGGTTGGTGAATTATTATATGTTGAACATACTTGCATTCATTGCATAGATTAAGAAATATAACTTTCCCGGCTATTCCAGAAGATCTTCCTCGTTCCCCAAACCAATCACAGTTTCATTCCTCCTTCCAATAGTTAATTATTATCCTGATATTTATAGCAATTGGTTCCTTAAATTCTTTCTGGTTTATTAAGCATGTGTGTATTATTAGCACCAGAATTTTTTTCCCCCATTTTTTAGCTTGCTGTGTCTTTTACTCTACAGGTTATATCTCTATTCCTTTCTTTTCTAGTCTTTACAATTTATCTATTTTAGACCCTGTGAAGTTTGATCTGGAAGGTTCCCTGAATCTGAATTGTGTTGATTGCAAACTCAGAAAGCAGTTTAAAATGTTTCAGACAGACTTGGTAGTCTTTATCCATGACAATAGATTCTCTAAATAAGAAGAATTAATATCTGCCCCTAGCTTTTGCTCTTTTTGTATCAGCCATTTTTACTCAAATTCTCATTCCATTTTCCATTGGATCTTAAAAAATGGTAGTGATTTAATTCTATCATTTTATTTTAACTATTCAGATAAAATAATTTTGTAAAGGAATGCTACTTTTCATCCACTATTTGATTACCCAGTGGCACAGTTCATATAGGAAAGATAAGACAATCACCTGGATCATTTCTATCATTTACTCAGCTTTCAAAAAATGAATTGGTTCACTGTTTTTCTCAGGAGTTGGGCAATTATTATTTTTCACATTAATATGAACTCATGGATTTATGATGGGTTTTAATCCATCACACCTCTTATCCGTTCTGAATCTCAAAGTGTCCCATATTTGACAAATGGGTACCTCAGAATGTTGGCTCTTAAATCCTTAAGACATGACCCTTAATAGTTTTCTTATTATCTGTTATGTCAAGATGGTCCATACTCATCTTGTACATTTTCTTTCCGAGACAAGAAATCATCTATTTCTTCAAGGAACCCATTTTTCTTTTAATTGGAAAGTACTACAATTTGAGTTGATCATTTTTTCTTGCCTTTTCAGAGGATTTAGGATCAATAGGTACAGATGAAGTTATACAAATAAAATGACTTGTGAGGTCATGTTAATATTTCCAGCTCTGTTCCAATCCAAAATTATGGAATTTTATATGACTTTGTCTATATTACCTTGGTGTCACATTTATTTCATACACATTGACAATTCTGGTTCACAAGGAGATGACAGAGTGAGAGTATCACATAATTCATTTGCTTTATTTCACATTGAAATATAGCTGCCTCAGAATAACGACACTAATATAACTATCTCCAATTATGATTACCAACAAGGGTTTTGTTGTTGTAGATGGTGGTGGTAGTTGGTTTTACATTTTCTCTGTTCTCTAATTTTTATCATTTCTGTCTTAGTAATGTGTATCTTCTTGTTTCAGATCAGTCTGACTAAAAGCTTATCGATTGTATCGATCTTCTCAACACACAGTGTTTGAATTTATTTATTTGTTCATAGGATTAGTGTGGCTTTCTTTCAAGCTCTTCTGTCAGCCTCCTGACTTTCCCTTTCTGCTTTGCTTGGCTTTCTTATTTTTATCCTTAAGGTGTCAAATCAAACACAATTTAATCTGGTAAACAATGTATGTGAACAAACAGGTCAGAAGAGAAGATTAATGTAGGTTATGGTGAGTATTTGATGAGTGCACAGGCTGTTACAGATCCCTACCCATTTTGTATCTATATCTACTGTCTATATTAGAGATTAGCAAACTACACCTTAAAGATCCAAATCTAGCCTGCTGCCTGGTTTTGTAATGAAGTTTTGTTGAAACACAGCCGTGCTTTTTTTGTTCACACATTGTCTATGGTTGCTTAGGCATTACAGCATTACAGTGGCGTGGTTGAGTAGTTGTAACAGAGACCTATATGGCCCACAAGATTAAAATACTTAAACTAGTATGGCCCTTTATAGAAAAAACTTACTCTACCTCTGATATATCACCTATATAATTATCTATATTTAAGCATCTATGTAATATGTTTACATGCATGGATGCATGCACTTATGTGTATGCATATGTATATATGTATGCTTCTGAATATATATATATTGGTCCAAATAAATATTCCGAATATATGTATATATATATATATATATATATATATATACATATATTCTTTCAGAAAACGTTTTTGATGGCCCACAAGGTTAAAATAGAGATAAAATAGACTACCATAAAATAAGAGTATAACAACAAAAATAATAAAAAACAACAGTGGGTTTTTGAATCTGGTAAATCACTCAATTTGGACACTAGTTTGTTCTGTGATTTCTGGCAGATATGATAGGAAGGATCAAATGTTGGGCTACATTGCTCTTCCTATTAGAATATATAATAAAGTAAAGCAAATTCAAAAGAACAAAGGAATATGTTTCTTCTGTAGATTTAAAAAAAGCAGGCAAAATGACCTTGGAAATGTAATCTCTGTTTATGTGAAGACTTGGTTTTAAATATAGTATGGCCCTCATAAAGCAAGTTTTCTGAGAATTTTATCAATAAAAAATACATTAAATTAAAGCTCATTTTATATGTTATAAATGAATCTATTTTAATATAAGGAGCCATTTAATTGACTTGTAAAAACTAGTATTCTCACATTTGTAGCAAAAAAGAAAATTTCCATAGTAGCATAGTTAAATGGAATACATAAATATATATTTTGAGGGTCTTTCTCATTTGTATTTTCATGTAACTGAATGCTGAAGTCAATACATATTTCCCTAAAATCTAATATAAAGGATTGAGAAGAATAGTTTTAGTAATATTTTTTCCCTCAAAGAGTTCAGAATGTGTTTTTTTAACTTAATGTCTTTGTTCTTATATATACAGGGATAGGTGATATTGACTCCATTTAACCCAAGGAAAGGCTGAGACTTAGAGAAATTGTAGGAGTGAAAATAATAGAAAAATAGTGCCATTCTTTTCTTTATAGGAAGAAAATAACAATGCACTTATAATTTCTTAGTTTCAGTATCTTATAATATATATTAATAGAATTTTGATTATCAAGTTGAAATCTCATTGATTATAGTTGACTCTGTGATGTATTATAAATATTTGACTTTTATTTTCTCAATATTTTACTAATAATATATTTATGTAATAAGTAGGATAACAAATAGAGAAATATGTTTTACATAATTTCATATAGAGATTAGTAGGTTTTATAAATTTATTATTAGTTTTTAAATAAATGTATGAAGACAGAACAAAGAACAAAATGGAGAAAATAATCTCTTTTTTCCCCCAGAAACTATAGCTACTACTATTAAATAATATTAAAAAAAACTTTTCTGGCTAAGTATAGTAATAAACCAAAAAGGTTTCTGTAATGTAGTAATTCTTAACTAGAAAAATATTTTGCCTCTCTGCTTGAAAATTTCAGCAATTATTTCACTATTGTTTAAAATTCTATTTGGGGGGCACCTGGGTGGCTCAGTTGATATGAATCACACCGAAAGTCACAGGTGGTAGAAGGTAAGTTTCGTTCCTTAATTTGCCTTAATTAAAAAATATTTTGCAACAGTCATAAGCATTACAATTATTTTTAAAGTAATTATGACAACTAGGAGGAAACATGACAAAGTTATCTATTCTGTTCAACAGACATTTACAAGTAAGATATACAGTAACTAATGCTTATAGAATGTTTACCATGTGTCAAGCACTTTTAAGTGTCTCATCTGCATTAACAGATTCTATTATAATAGATATTCAAAATTTGGATTTGTTATATCACAATTTTATTCAAATCAGTCAAACATCAAAGACAAAAGATAATTTATAGCTAGTATGTCATATATAATATTGTCTATACTTTCCTGCCAAAATTCAGGTCATTCGTAATAGCAAGTTATGCATTTTATGGGACATTAATCAGGCAATCAGCTGTTGCGGGATATTAAAAAGTGCCCTGCTAAAGGAAAAGAGTGAATCGAAGATTTCTTAGGAAAACTCAATTATAGATGCAATAGTTCATTTATTTCAGCTGGCTGGGTATCATCAGCCCTATGAACAGTAGCATGTGCGAATGACAGAACTCAAAATGGATGGAAACTGGGTCCCTGACACCATCAAGACACCAGCTCAGCCATGCAGTTAGGTGGGACATAAACATCGCTAGTTTAACTACTTTTAGGTTTTTTATAGCAGCTTGACTTTCACCCAATTATTCATTACATCACAGTAGCAAATGCTAACCCATCAGTTAGTGAATTTGAAATCTTGCATATTAAGGGGTACGTTTTATAAATTATAGTTTTCTGTTATTTCTGTTAATCATTCTATACTCCAGTTCACCTATTCACCTATCTTTCTCCTTTCTTTTTTCTTTTCTTTCTTCCTTTCTTTCTTTCTTCCTTTCTTTTTCTTTCTTTCTTTCTTTTTCTTTCTTTCTTTCTTTCTTTCTTTCTTTCTTTCTTTCTTTCTTT
>NW_022589816.1:570358-632709 GCF_004348235.1 Phoca vitulina
ACTTTCTTTCTTTCATTATCTCTCTACCTATCATGACTAAATATACATAAATATAGTGCGAGTGCTTCCTCATTCATCCAGTTTGTGTTTTTGAATTAAAGGTTTGAATGATTTGCTAATCTGTAAATGATTGCATATAGAGGGAATTTTATGATTGCCATATAAATCCCATTTTTTAAATCCCATTTTTAATACGATTTCAAACCCAACTATATAAAGAAAAATAGGATTTCATTCAGAAGTGGCTTTTTGCAGAGCAATTCCAAAACAAATTATACAAAAGAGGACAATATCTCTCCTCTTAAAATTCAAAGTTCTGGCATGGGGCACATAGGGCTCTGTGTTTTAAATAATGAAATCCACATTGTCTACTTCTCCTGTAGCTTTGGCTTCCACTAAACTCAGAGCTAGGTTTTGGTTTTCTGTTCCATTTCAGTAGTTTTGTAGTGGTGGGAGATAAAGTCAGAAGGGAACAAGGGGCTTGATTTTATTCTGAACAGGTTATTTCAAAAGATCCAACTTTAGGGGTGCCTGGGTGTCTCAGTCGTTAAGCGTCTGCCTTCAGCTCCGGTCATGGTCCCAGGGTCCTGGGATCGAGCCCCGCATCGAGCTCCCTGCTCGGCAGGAAGCCTGCTTCTCCCTCCCCCACTCCTCCTTGTGTTCCCTCCCTCTCTGTGTCTCTGTCAAATAAAGAAATCTTAACAACAACAAAAAAGACTACAATTCAGGAAGTAGTTTCTCAAATCTACTAACATTTCCAAAATGTATTATTAAAAAAAAAAAAATCCAACTTTAGCTGCTGTGCTTTGCTAGACCCAGGAGGAAACAGCAAGACCATTTAGGAGGTTCTTGCAGTAAAAGAGATTAGATGTGATAAAGCTGACTCCAGAATCCTAGCTGAGGAGATGGTGAGAAGTGGTCACACTCTGAGTGTGACAAGTGTTAACACATAATGGTCTTGCTGAGCTATACTCATTCCTATACTTGGAAGACTTTCAAGACCTTCTCCTAAACCATTCCCTCATGATATAATCTTCCAAGAAGTTCAAACATTCAAAGAAATGAATAAGAATTTTTTTTCCAGGTGTATATTTCTTTGGATCTTGCAACCTAAACCTTGGCTGACACAGGAAATATAAATGTCATGCTTATTGGCTTTTTTTTTTCTTTCAAGTTTTTAGTTAAATTCCAGTTAGTAAACATACACTGTAATATTAGCTCAGGTTTAGAATTTAGTGATTCAATGCTTACATACAACAGTGGGTGCTCATCACAAGTGGCCCTCTTTATCCTCATCACCACGCTAACCCATCCCCAACCTATCTCCCCTCTGGTAACCATCAGTTTGTTCTCTATAGTTAAGAGTCTGTTTCTTGGTTTGGCTCTCTCTTTTTCTTCTTTTCTTTTCTCTTTTCTTTTCTTTTCTTTTCTTTTCTTCTTTCTTTTCTTTTCTTTTCCTTTCCTTTCCTTTCCTTTCCACCTTTTCTTTTCTTTTTTCTTTTCTTTCTTTCTTTCTTTCTTCTTTCTTTCTTTCTTTCTTCTTTTCTTTCTTTCTTTTTAGCAACACAGGAGACAACAGGTATTGGTGAGGATGCAGAAAAAGGGGAACCCTCTTACATTATTGGTGGGAATGCAAACCAGTGCAGCCGCTTTGGAAAATAATATGGAGGTTGCTTAAAAAGTTAAAAATAGAATGACCCTATGATCTAGCAACTGCACTAATAGGTATTTACCCAAAGAATACAAAAATACTAATTCAAAGGGATATATGCACACTGATGTTTATAGCAGCATTATCAACAATAGCCAAATTATGGAAAGAGCCCAACTGTCCATCGACTGATGAATGGATAAAGAAATGATAGGATATACCACTCAGTTATGAAAAAGAATGAAATCTTGCTATTTGCAATGATGTGGATGGAGCTAGAAAGTATTATGCTAAGCAAAATAAGACAGAGAAAGACAAATACTATATTATTTCAGTCATATGTGGAATTTAAGAAACAAAACAAATGAACATAGTACCTGTTGGCTTTTAGGCAGATGGAGGGTAGTCAACCAGAGAAAGACCAAAAAAACAAATTAATATTTCAGGAATTTATCCTGTCCTATTCTTCCCCTAGTAAATATATGCATTTTTTTAAGTTCTAGAAATGCATTTATTGCTCTCTCTCTCTCTCTCTCTCTGTTAAATGGTGCAGGATGAGAATGCATATAGGCTGGATTTACCTTTATATGGCAGTAGCCTGAAGAGTGGGCTGTATGCAACTCAAGGAAAGTTTTAATAGTATACTCCATTGGGGTACAAGAAGAATAAAATACATCTTTCATTAATGTGCATATCTATAAGCATATATATGCAAAACACATATATATTTATATATAGAACACCGTTATATGTATTTAAAAATATTTGAAATTTTTTTGAAAAATAATATTGAAAAAATTGAAATTAAACTTTGTAATATTTAAAATGTGGAATATTTATTGTATCTTTCATGCATATTTTATAGATATTAGGTGCCAGGTTTTGTAAGCCAGATATTCTGGAGATAATTTCTCTGTATGGTTAGGAACAAGGGCAAGATAATTACTCTCATGATTTCTAATCACATCATATGCAGGCTCTAGCCAGTGCACTAAAAAAGGAAAGGGAAAGAAAAAGAAAAGAAAAAAATAAAAGAAAAGAAAAATAAAATAGTTTGACTAAAATAAAGCAGTCAGTATCATAGAGAATATGAATATCTACTTAGAAAATCACAAAGAATCTACACACACACACTCATAAACATACAAATTAGCAAGGTCACAGGTTAAAAAAATAATTCCACTTTAATATATTAATACTGAATGTTTGTTGGCAAAATTGAAGATAAAGTATATAATTGCACTTCAAAAAATACATGGAGTAATTTTAGGTATGGCACACAAGCATATGAAAAGATGTTCAACATTGTGTGTCATTTGGGAATTGCAGATTAAAAACCAAACTGAGGTATCAAAACACATCTACTTGAATATCTAAACAGATAAGCAAACAAATTGACAATACCAAGTGCTGATGAGAACACCAGAGTAAAGGAACTGCCGTGCATTGCTGGTGGATATGCATGATGTTATAGATATGGTGGAAAAATGCTTTGGCAGTGTTATCACTTTGTTAAACATACACTTACTGTATGACTCAGTAACCCCACTCCTATTTGTCTCCCCAAGTGAAATGAAATCCTATGTTTACACAAAACCTACACAAGAATGTTTGTAGTAACTTTATTTATAATATATCCAATCTGGGAACAACACACATGTTCCTTAACTGAGGAATGGATAAGAAAACTCTGAATCCAGGTGCACTTGTGTGGCTCAGTCAGTTGAGCATCTGACTCTTGGTTTCAGCTCAGGTCATGATCTCAGGGTCCTAGGAAGAAGCCCCACATCAGGTTCCACGCTCAGTAGGGAGTCTGCTTGAAATTCTCTCTCTCTCCCTCTGCCCCTCCCCCTACTCTCTCTCTCTCTCAAATAAATAAATAAAACCTTTTTTTTTTTAAAGAAAACTCCGTATCCATATGCACACAATGGACTACTACTGAACAGCATAAATGACAAACTATGGATACACCAAAAAGCATAAGTGAATTTCAAATGTACTATGCTAAGTGAAAGAAGCCAAACTCATAATACTATTTATCATGTAATTTTACTTGTGTAACATTCTGGACTAGACAAAACTATTGAGGTCTGAAATAGATTAGTGTTGGAAGAATGAAAAAGGTAGAGTTACAAGGGACATTTAAGGGAAATGTCTCAGTCGATGGAACTGTTGTGTCTATTACTGTGCTGATTATATGACTATACTCTCGTGTGCCCAAACATGGAATTACACACTAAAAATGGTGAATTTTATTGCATGTAAATTACACCTTAATAATGATGATGGGATAAAAATCCCACGTGATGTGGTTATAATTGTAACTTAAACAGTGATCATCTGTTAAAGTTTCCTTTTCTGATCACTCTCTTCTTCCTCCAGTAACATACTTCAATCTGAGATCATTTCCCTTCTTCACTACTTCCTGTGGAGCATGTTTGCCAACATCATGTCATCTAAGCTAATTCACTTTCCTTTTTGAAAAACATGTTTGGGTATTGTAGATTTCTACATTGTATTTTTATTATTATTACTATTATTATTTTGCTTTATTTGTTTTGTCAAACAATTTAGGGTGTCATTCCCTTATATTCTGGCATTCATGGTTTAATTAGGAATAGGACTAAGCATTTAAATAAATCTCCGGAAGCCAGCTTAGCTTTAACAACAGTCATTTTCTTCCCTTAGAATAAAACAGGAAACAAAATGGAACCCAGGGCAATACTTTAAGTTACAGAACTGCTACAAGAACATCTTGACAGAAAGATTTTGGAGTATTTTTTTTTCCCTTTCTTCAAGCATCTTTTGCATAAAACTCAGGAATTTTCAGTATGGTTATATTGTATGTGTACGCACACACACATATATTCAGATAATTTGATTTCTAAGCTGAACACCATTTATATGCAGCACCTGAAGTTTGTTCAGTATTCATATTTTCTACATCTAGTATGATCCTTCACTTACTCTTTGTACAGAACTCCTTAGAAAGAGTACACATTTTAAAAAACTGAAACTATCACCCAAAAGATAATGAATATAGTAAACTTAATATGTAAAAAATATATGCTACACATAACATAGAGTTTGAAGTGTAACTCTAGCTATTAATATTATGTTGTTTGTAAGTATATAAAATGATTTTCAATAAAAGCATAGTAACATTATTTTAGGACATAAAACTTGCAATTGTGTACCAGACTTGTATTGAAAGCGATAGATGGCACTATTGGTCCACTATTATGGATGTTATAATCAGTTTTATCTTGTTTACCCCTCACTCATCTAACCCTCATTATTTCCCTACAGTTTTATAGGTCACTTTATGAAGATATTTGCAAAGTTAATTTGAAGACAGCTTTTTTTTTTTTTTTTTTAACTAGGCAACCTTGATTTGCATTTCCTCTCCGTATAGAATGTATTAACTGAAGAATGACAGGAACAGGAAACAAAAAGCTTTAGTTCTTTTATGTGTGGCTCAGGATAGATTACTCACAAAGGTGGTTGGAAATGGTCACAGGGTGCTGCTCTAGGACCATTTATCTGCTGCATCTTTAGATTATCAAGGGCATTCATTCCTAGTAAGCTTTCAGTAATATTTTTCATAATGCCTATTTGGCCTATGAAATCACTTGGATTATAATATATCCTCTAATTCTGAAGCTAAATCAAACATAATGAGAACTACCTATTTTCCTAAAACTTGTTTTCTATTGTTCTGTAAAAAAATGTTAAATTTAAATGAACAACTGGATCTTTTTTCTTTTTTTAATTTTATTATGTTATGTTAATCACCATACATTACATCATTAGTTTTTGATGTAGTGTTCCATGATTCATTGTTTGCGGATAACACCCAGTGCTCCATGCAGAACGTGCCCTCTTTAATACCCATCACCAGGCTAACCCATCTCCCCACTGCCCTCCCCTCTAGAACCCTCAGTTTGTTTCTCAGAGTCCATAGTCTCTCATGGTTCTTCTCCCCCTCCGATTCCCCCCTTCCTTTTTCCCTTCCTGCTATCTTCTTCTTCTTCCTTTTTTTTTTTTTTAACATATAATGTATTATTTGTTTCAGAGGTACAGGTCTGTGATTCAACAGTCTTACACAATTCACAGCACTCACCATAGCAACAACTGGATCTTATTGGACAAGAGAGAAAACTTTTAATTTTGGACAGCATCAGGGGTATGACTAAGGGAGGTACATTAACAAATGTTGGCAATGATAATTATAATGAAGGGAGTCCTACACTGTGAAATAAAGGAACAAAAGGGACAATATTTTATGGGGCATCTAACTAATGCTCTTTTTTAAAAACAACATCTAATACCATGGGGGCAATTTTACTGATTTATAAAGCTCCTTTTGTTCACCCCTACCTTAAGATGATTATTGATGGTTGTTCAATAACTAAGTAGTATGGCTCATCTGCTGAATCCATTTACTTCTGTTGGCTTTTCTTTCAATAAGTGTGTTAGATTTCAAAACAAAGGAAGATTTAAAAGTTTCACTTCCTGTTTTTTTTTTTTTTTTAAGAGAGATCAAATATAAATTGAAGTTAATAGCTAAAGTAAGAAGGTACCAATTTAATATCATCAAATTTTCGTGAAGGCTTTCAGCTGGAAGAATGCAATATTATGGAGCCACAGTAAAGTGGTGTGTTATCAATGTTTTTTCTCCACCTGGGAAATAATATGTCACACTTTTGTACTGCACCGTAAATAGCAACGGACATGGGAGCAAGCTGAGCTTCTCTGCACAGTTTATAGTATAATCAAGACACCATGGCCCTTCTTCCCTCTGAATTACCCAAATTTGAACAGATAACTAAAAGTTATCAGCATTAAAATTTTCTTTGTGTTTTGACACCCAGTTTTTACTTTGTGCTATTTCAATAAATATCCAAGGCCACCCAAATGACAATACAAATGTCCGTTTACTTAGCGCCTGCAGATTATAAAGCTTTTGTCACTTTTCTTTTTTATTCTGAAAGAAACTGTGTAAGATAATTAGGTCAGATACTGTAATGTTCAAATGCCAATTGTCATTTAAGAAAAATGATACTCGTTGTGAACAAATATATAGTCTGAGATAAAATAGCAAGTAACTGACAAAGGTTTCAAATGAAAGAATTCTGATCTGCTCCTGAATTGTTCTGCTACCTTGTGTGGCTTCCAATTTGAAAATTAGATTTACCTCTCAAATCACTCCCTTAAAGAACCAATGTTTTTTGAAAAGATGTTCAAATAATTTTGAAAGCTACAGGATGATGGTGTAGACAGATTATTTTGTTTGTCAGAATGCTATTGTACTGTCCAGTAGCCATAATATTTAATGAGTATGAAAATGTATTTAATAGTCTATTCGTATCTATAAGGTTTCCTCTGCATTATGTTTAAAAATGGACCACATGTTTATTATATGTAAAGTAGCTAAATTTTTAACTGTAAAATTATAGGAGCTAATATGACATTATACATCAAAATATATTAAAATCTTTATTACGTCAGTAAAGAGACAATTTCTTACAAGAGCCCTTTCAAAATTACAGCCCAGACACCAAAACCATGAGCAAGAAAGGGAAAAAAAGATAAATTAGACTTTACCAAATTTAAAAGCCTTTGTTCATCTAAAGACATTATCAGACAGTAAAAAGACAACCTACAGAATGACAGATAACATTTACAAATTTTAGATCTGATAAGGGTCTGTATCCAGCATATATAAAGAATGTTTACAACTCAACAACACAAACAGCTCAATTCTTAAAAATGGGCGAAGGACTTGAATAGGGATTTTTCCAGGGAAGTTATACAAATGACCAAAAAGCTCATGATGAAAAACGATCAACATTATTAGTCATTATGAACTGCAAATCAGAACAAGAATGATGTACCATTTCACACCAACTAGGATATCTTTAGATAAAAAACACACAATGAAACAGAAAAACAACAGAAACTAGCAAGAGTTGAGGAGGATATAGATAAATCACAGCCCTTATGCATGGCCGGTGGGAAAATGAAATGTGCAAAAACTGTGGAAAACAGTTTGATAGTTCTTAAAACAGTTAAGCATAGAATTAACAAATGACCAAGCAATTCTACTTAGATATATAGGCCCCAAAACTGAAAACAGATACTGAAACACGTGCACACGTATGTTTATAACAGCACTATCTACAATAATCAAAAGGTGGAATCAGCCCAAATGTCCATCAATACATAAATAGATAAATTTTGGTGTATATACACACAATTGAATTTTACTCAGTCATGAAAAGAAATTAAGTATTAATACAGGCCATGATGTGGATGTACACATCAAAAGCATTATATTAAGTAAAAGAAGCCAGAAACAAAGGTCACATATTCTATCATTTCATGTATATGAAATATCCAGAATTAGGTAAATCCATACTGACAGAATGCAGACTGGTGCTTTCCGGGGGATGAGCAGGAGGTAGGAGGTAGGTATTGGGAATAACAAGTTTTGTATGTAGGGATTCCTTTTGGGGTGATGAAGATGTCTTGGAATTAGACAGAAGTGGTGGCTGTATAGCATTGTTAGTGTATTAATGGTACTGAATTATTCATTTTAAAGTAGCGAATTTTATATTACATCAGTTTCATCTCAATTTCTTGTTGAAATATTTAATAATAGTTGTCTGCAAATCATTGGCTGATAATCTTAATATCTGTGTCATCTTGGTGTTAACCTTTGCTGATTTTCTTTTTTTTTTTTTTTAAAGATTTTATTTATTTATTTGAGAGAGAGCGAGTACATGAGAGGGGGGAGGGTCAGAGGGAGAAGCAGACTCCCTGCCGAGCAGGGAGCCCGATGCGGGACTCGATCCAGGGACTCCAGGATCATGACCTGAGCCGAAGGCAGTCGCTTAACCAACTGAGCCACCCAGGCGCCCAACCTTTGCTGATTTTCATAGCTTATTAAACTTGGGCTCTTCCAGATTCTTGCTATGGTAAATGATATTCAACTGAAATTTAAACATTTTTATATTACGTGGTGAGACACTCAACCTTATTTAAGACTCGTATTTAGCAGTCCTCCTCTTATAATGCTCCCAAAGCAGAAAGGTGGCACCACCTTGCTACTGACAGGTTGGGTACTTATGGCAATGTTAGGAACCTGATACACACTCTACTTCCTAGGTCATCTAGGAATATTTAATTCCTGGACCTTCTTGTATCTATCATAGGTCTATTTTCTAGGATGATGCAAATAACACAATGTTTTAATTTTGGATTTTATAATAGATTGATAATTGGAAAGACAGGTCACCTTAATTCCTCTTCCTTAGGAGTGTCTTGACTGTATTTGGCCCTTTACTTTTTCTCTCACATTCAAGATCACCTTGTCTGTTTCCATTAAAAGTAAACTCCTTGTGCTTTTTCGCAACAGGTTTGCCGCCAGAACACAGGTGTCGTGAAAACCACCGCTCAACCTAACCCAAAATGGGAAAGAAAAAGACTCACATCAACATCGCCGTCATTGGACACGTAGGTTTGGGCAAGTCTACCACTACTGGTCATCTGATCTACAAATGTGGTGGGATCGACAAAAGAACTATCGAAAAATTTGAGAAGGAAGCTGCTGAGATGGGAAAGGGCTCCTTCAAGTATGCCTGGGTCTTGGATAAACTGAAAGCTGAACGTGAACGTGGTATCACCATTGATATCTCCCTGTGGAAATTCGAGACCAGCAAGTATTATGTGACCATCATTGATGCCCCAGGACACAGAGACTTTATCAAAAACATGATTACAGGCACATCTCAAGCTGACTGTGCTGTCCTGATTGTTGCTGCTGGTGTTGGTGAATTTGAAGCCGGTATCTCCAAGAATGGGCAGACCCGTGAGCATGCCCTTCTGGCTTACACCCTGGGTGTAAAACAACTAATTGTTGTTGTTAACAAGATGGATTCCACTGAGCCACCCTACAGCCAGAAGAGATACGAGGAAATAGTTAAGGAAGTCAGCACCTACATTAAGAAAATTGGCTACAACCCCTGACACAGTAGCATTTGTGCCAATTTCTGGTTGGAACGGTGACAACATGCTGGAGCCAAGTGCTAACATGCCTTGGTTCAAGGGATGGAAAGTCACCCGTAAAGATGGGAATGCCAGTGGAACCACACTGCTTGAAGCTCTGGATTGCATTCTGCCACCAACTCGTCCAACTGACAAGCCCTTGCGTCTGCCTCTCCAGGACGTCTACAAAATTGGTGGTATTGGTACTGTCGCTGTGGGCCGAGTCGAGACTGGTGTTCTTAAACCTGGCATGGTGGTCACCTTTACTCCAGTCAGTGTTACAACTGAAGTAAAGTCTGTTGAAATGCACCATGCAGCTTTGACTGAGGCTCTTCCTGGGGACAACGTGGGCTTCAATGTCAAGAACGTATCTGTCAAAGATGTTCGTCGTGGCAATGTGGCTGGTGACAGCAAAGATGACCCACCCATGGAAGCAGCTGGCTTCACGGCTCAGGTGATTATCCTGAACCATCCAGGCCAAATCAGTGCTGAATATGCACCTGTGCTGTATTGTCACATAACTCACATTGTTTGCAAGTTTGCTGAGCTGAAGGAGAAGATAGATCATCGTTCTGGAAAAAAGCTGGAAGATGGTCCCAAGTTCTTGAAATCTGGTGATGCTGCCACTGTTGATATGGTTCCTGGCAAGCCTATGTGTGTTGAGAGCTTCTCTGACTATCCTCCTCTGGGCTGTTTTGCTGTTTGTGACATGAGACAGACGGTTGCTGTGGATGTCATCAAAGCAGTGGACAAGAAGGCAGCTGGAGCTGGCAAGGTCACCAAGTCTGCCCAGAAAGCTCGGAAGGCTAAATGAATATTATCCCCAATACCTGCCACCCCAGTCTTAATCAGTGGTGGAAGAACGGTCTCAGAACTGTTTGTGTCAATTGGCCATTTAAGTTTAATAGTAAAAGACTGGTTAATGATAACAATGCATTGTAAAACCTTCAGAAGGAAAGGAGAATGTTTTGTGGACCATTTGTTTTTTTTATGTGTGTGTGGCAGTTTTAAGTTATTAGTTCTTAAAATCAGTACTTTTTAATGGAAACAACTTGACCAAAAATCTGTCACAGAATTTTGAGACCCATTAAAACAAAAGTTTAATGAGAAAAAAAAAAAGTAAACTCCTTGTAAGAATGTTTAAATTATATTCAGTTGATCAATTTGCAGCAAATTGATATCTTTACTTATAATGGGTCTTTCAAACCATGAGCATTTTATTTGTCCCCTTATACTTAAATATGTTCTAATAACCTTTATTGAGAATTAAAGGATTCGATGAATGTTGTTGAATCTCTATATTGTACACTTGAAATGAATATAACCCTGTATGTTAACTATACTGGAATTAAAATAAGTTTCCATGGCTGAATTCCATATCACTGCTATATTCCTATCTCAATGTCCTTATTTTTCTGATATTGTTCACTTAAAGTGTGTTTTAAATTATATATTCTAATTTTAGTTATGGATACAAATATATATTTGAAGTTTTTATTTCAGATTTATCACAAGCAAAGTGTGTTAACTTCTCCTGTTTTGTTACTTTATAAAATAACTTTGGTGTTCTATTCAGGAAATCTAATCATCTATGAAAAATAAAAGTTTATTTCTTCCTTCAAAATCCTTTACCTTCTTATATCCCTGAACTTACAAGGATCTTGTATTTTCTTGCCATACTGCAATAGTTTGGAATTCCAGGACAGTTAGGATTAGAAGTGGTATAGCCCCCAACTTGATTTCATCAGTGATCTCAAAGAATAAGCATTCAGTATTTTCCCATAGTATATGATGTTTTTGTTTGATTTTGCAACTAGCCATTATCAATATGGATGGTACCTTCACTTGTTTGATAAAATTTATATTTATGGGTGGATGTTGAATTTTTATCTAGTACTTTTCTATATCTTTCAAGATCATCATATGATTTTTTTTCTCACTCTTTGTTCTGATCAAATTGTTGATTACATTGGTTAAATGTTAATCGACCACTGAAGTCCCAAATAAATCCTTCTTTTTTTTTTTTTTTAAATGTTTTATTTATTTATTCATGAGAGTCAGAGAGAGAGAGAGAGAGAGAGAGAGAGAGAGAGAGAGAGGCAGAGGCAGAGGGAGAAGCAGGCTTCCCGCTGAGCAGGGAGCCCGATGCGGGACTCGATCCCAGGACCCTGGGATCATGACCTGAGCCGAAGGCAGACGCTTAACCATCTGAGCCACCCAGGCGCCCCAAATAAATCCTTCTTAATGTAGTATTTTGTTTGGTTAGTTTGTTGTTGTTGTTGTTTTTTGGTTTTTGGTTTTTTTTGATGTGAGATTTGATTTTCTAATATTTTTATTTAGAAGTTTTGCCTTTAGTTTCATTAGAAAATTTGGAGTATAACTTTACTTTCTTTAATGGTTCTTGTTAGGTTTTGATATTAAGGTGGTTTAGAATGAGAAGGGGAATGTATTTTCTATTTCTCTGATGGAGTTTGTGGAATATTTGCAACTGTTTTGAATGTTTGGTAGAACTCAAAAGTAAAAGCATGAGGAGCTACATATACATTTGTGGAAAAGTTTTAGGTTACAAAATAAATTATTTTATGATAAAGGATAAAATATGCATCCTTTATTTGGGGAGTACATAATGACATAACCAGTGGCCCAGTCTCTGGGGAGTGGACTGCTGTTTTAAATTCTTTGGGGAGACTTTTTTCTAGCATTTTACTCACAGACAAGATCACATTTATTTTCTAGCTAACATCTTTTAAGAAGTTTATTTTCTAGCTCTTTATTTCATTAGTATGCAATTCTTCTTTGCTCAGAGTATATGTGGAGGTTTTAGCTTTTACACCTCACCAGGTGTTATCCTAAAGTGTATTTTCTTCTCAGGCCTGCCTTAAAAAGTAAAGGCTTTTAGCTTCACAGGGCGTTTGTTAGCTTCAGAGATACTTAGCTTGCTTGATTTTGCCTGTCTAAAATTTTGGCTTTGAATATCCCTTTTTTATTTCCAGCATAAATATGATGTTAATTATTATTTAAGAGCAAATCTTCAATGTTTCATTGCAGGAAGACTTTTCAGATTTTATTTAAAAACAAATCTTCAATGTTTCATTGCAGGAAGACTTTTCAGAACATCTGGTCAACCATGTTACAGGAAATAAATCTCCACTCTTTCTGATAATCATTTTGTTTTTGAAGTATAAATGGATTATGAGGAAGTGACCCAAAAGGAAATCACTGAGGTCCAGTTTACCAAGGCCACTTCATTGAAAATGTATACAGAATGTTATTGCTAAATGATTCACAAATATTGCTCAGAAACAGTGCTGCTGAAGTAGTTTCTAAACAACTGCTTGAACAATGTAGTGGGCTTGTATGTATCTGGGATGCCCATGCTTTTATAAATTATACTGCAGGATTATCTTCTCCAGGTTATTTTCAGGTTATTTTCATTATCAGACAGCGTCTCTCATGGCCCAAACCCACCCCAAATATCCACACAGTCCCTTTGCAAGTAAAGGGGTAGTGCCTACCTCAGTCTGTGAGATCTATCTAAACAGTTCCATCAGCATATTCACTAGAAAGTTTTCTATTGGAAAATTAATTTTCATTTAACCAGTTCTTGTTTGGGGAGCCCTATCATCAAATTCAAGAACATGTTCTGCCTCATAAGTACAAGAAAAAACAAATCAAGAGGTACTTGACAGTACAAGCAGGTTTTGATTATTTCCTTATTAATAAAGCCACATGTAGGATACCAACATTCTAGATGTGGTGAAGTTGCTTTTATTTCGTATTTATCAATACTATTTTCTTATGCATATTTTTATATTTTTGAGAACATATATAAAATAAAGGTTAGGTATAGTTTTGTTTTTTGTTGTTATTTATGTGTAATTATTTTTTTGCACTCTTGTAATTTTGAAAATAGGAGTTTAAAAACTTTGCCTCTAACTAGAAAAAGAAACAAAATAAAAGTGTTCATTATAAAAAATAAGTGGCTATCATTTAAATTAGTCACAGTATAATTTATCTTATTGTTGTGGTTACATATGATACAATCAAATAAAACAGTGGAAACGTATATTATCTATTTGATGAATCAGATGAAGTCTTCTATTCTGAAGTCACTGAGAATACACATATCACAATACATACCTGATCTACAAAAAAAGGAAATTGTGGCCATAACATTGCACAATGTATGCATTGTAGTGCATTGCATCAGGTTGTTTGTCTGTCAGATTTCCCCATCAGTAAGTTACCCTGAATAAAAATCTGGGGAAAAGGTAAAGAATGGCTTGCTTTGTTCTTTGGGCTTCAAGTGCCTTCTCTGTCTGGAGGATAGTTTACTGCCCCTCCCCCACCTTCTAATGCCATAACCGTAAGGAAATGAAGAAAGAGACGATCTGCTTAGTCAATAAAACTCCTCGAAGTATTAGTTCTGAGACTGTGCATATCCAACATTCCATTTGGTGAGGGATGATAACCATAATGATATTGATGGAAGGATAGGTTTAGGTGCTAATTTAAAGAGCAAATGTGGTTCTTCCAGTGTGACCTCTGACAAACTCTGTAGCCTGTATTTCTATCAATTCAGAAAACTGGATTCTTGATTAGACAATTCTATATATATATTTTTTATTCCTTTGGATCTAAGCACCTTCCTGGTAGTGCTTAGAACCAAAATTAGAACCGCTAACGGGAACAAACAAAATTAATGTCTTAATTTCTTGCAGATCTAGAGAAATCTCTGCAGATGAAGACCATATTACTAAGTGGAGAGAGGGTTAATCTTGAAAATGATCAAAATAGGAACAAAAATAAAGAAAATTATCCTTAACCATAAATCACAAATTGAATTCATTTTACATGAACTTCATACATTTAGTCTTCGGAAACAATTCCCTCCCTATGTTTTACTCAAACCTAAATTCTTCATATTACAATAAAGTACTTTATATTCTCAAGTGGATGCTTTCAAATATTTTTGAAGCTGATAAATCCTTTCTTTATACAATTGTTTAGCATATGTCCAAAGTGTCAAATAGATAAAGGACAGATACTCTAATGAGAGTGTAGGCAGAAGGCCCAGAATATTTCATCGTCACAGCCTGTTCCTTTTCCTGTCAACCACTGAGGACATTGCCTGATGGAATTACTTGGGAATCAGGAAAAACCCCAGAAAAATTATTTAAAAGTCAGGTATCACAATGATTAAGAAGGACACTGAAGAATAAAAATGGTTAAAGGAGTTATCCTAATATGTTTCTTTTTTCCAGCTTTCCTGAAGTATAATTAGCTTACAAAAAACTGCACATAATTAATGTATACAATTTGATGAGTTTGGACATACGTATATACTCGTGTTACCACCACCACAATCAAGGTAATAAACTTCCATAATTTCCAGAAGTTTCTTGTGTCTTCTTATTATTTTGTTTGCTTTGTTGTTGTTGTTGTTGTTGTTGGCAAGAACACTTAACTTGAGATCTGCCCTCAAAATTTTAATATCTCATTGTTCACTATAGGCACTACATTGTACAACAGATTTCTTACTAATTTGTGTAACTGTAACTTTATACCCACTCAACACTCCCCCTCTCTCCTTGTACTTTCATCCCCTGGTAACCACCATTCTATTGTCTCCTTCCTTACCTATGACTATTTTAGGTGCCTCATATAAAAGAAATCATTCAGTGTTTGTCCTTCTGTGACTATCCTATTTCACCTGGCATAATGTTTCCCAAGTCCATTCACAATGTCACAAATTATAGGATTTCCATCTGTCTTTATGTGTGAGTAATATTACATTGCATGTATATACCACATTTTCTTCATCCATTTTCTGTTGATGGACATTTGAGTTGTTTCCATATCTTGGTCATTGTGAATAATGCCACACTAAATATGGGAGTGTAGATATCTCTTAAAGATCCTGATTCAATTCTTCTGGGTATATACTCAGAAGTGGAATTCATGGATAATATGGCATTTATATTTTTTAAATTTTTTAGGAACTGTCATACTATTTTCCATAGTTGTGGTATCACTTTACATTCCCATCAATGGTCCACAAGAGTTCTAAAGCACAAGCTCATCCACACTATCTTTTGTTTTTGCTTTTGTTTTGTTTTGTTTTGGTAACAGCAATCTAACAAGCATGGGGTAGTATCTCATTAGGGTTTTGATTTGCACTTCCCTGACAATTGAAGAAGCTAGGCATATTCTCAAATACCTGTTGGCCATTTGTATGTCTTTGTTGGAGGAATGTCTACTCAGTTCCTTAGCCCATTTTTAATGGGACAATTTGATTTTTGTTTTTAGGCTGCAGAAGTTCCTTATATATTTTGGAAATTAACCGCTTCGCATACATATGGTTTGCAAATATTTTCTCCTATTCTGTAGGCTGCTTTTGTACTGTTATTGTGTCCTTTGGTGTACAGAAGATTTTTAGTTTGATGTAGTACCAGTTTGTCTATTTTTGCTTTGGTTGCCTAGACTTTTGATGTCATCTCTGAGAAATTTTTGATGAGACCAATGTCAAGAAGCTTTTCCCCTATGTTATTTTCCAGGATTTTTATGGTTCCAGACTTTACATGTAAGTCCTTAATCTATTTTAATGTTTGTGTAGAGTGTAAGTAAGTGTCCAATTTCATTCTTTAAACTTTTTTGTTTGCATATATTGGACACACAATGTTACATTAGTTTCCGGTGTACAACTTAGTGATTTGACATCTCTATACCTTATGCTATGCTCACCATGAGTGTAGCTACCGTCTGTCACCATATGGTGCTATTAGAGTATCATTGACTATATTCCCTATGCTGTGCCTTTTATTCTTATGACTTATTCATTCCATAATGGTTGGAATGTTATGGAATAGAAACCTATATCTTTCACTTCCCTTCACCCATTTTGTCTTTTTAAATGTGTATTTCCTGTTTTCCCAATACAACTTATTGAAGAAACTATCCTTTCACCAAGTGTTCTTGGAACCCTTGTCAAAGATCAGATAATCACATGAGTGTGGTTTATTTCTGGACTCTCTATTTTGTTCCATTGCATTGGTTGATTATTATGCCTATTGTTATGCCAGTCTACTCTGCTATGCTCTTATGCTGTTTGTGTTACACCAGTGCCATACTGCTTTGATGACTGTAGCTTTTTAATATATTTTGAAATCAAAAAGGGTGTTTCCTAAAACAAGGCATTCTATAGCCTTGGGCCTACTAGTATAAAAATACTGATAAAAAATTTAAAATAATATATATTTGATGAATTTGTTTATTTTAATACCTACTATACTATTTAAAGTAGTAGTTCCTTATAAAAAAAAAACAATGAATTATTTGCTGGAGATCCATTGTTCTTGAAGGTGGAAGTGGTTAGCACATTTCTTTATATGTGAAATTTTTAATGCCTGACACATATTAATTGCTTTTTGTGTGTACTGATTTTTCAAAATGGTTGAATGTAGAAGTCAAATAATTGGTCTATATGTTTAACAGAAATGGAATTCTTATTATTTGTATAGATATATTTTCTATATATATAATTCACATATATATATAACTTATTTTTTAGACAAAGGTCAAATTTATGTGTCTTTTCTTTTGCCACTTGTGCTTTTGGTATCTTACTGAGGTAAAAATTATCTAGTCCAAGCTCACGTAGATTTACTTCTATATTCCTTCTAAAAAATTCAGTGTTTTCACACTTAGCTTTAATGCTATGATCCTTTTTGAGTTAGATTTTATATATGATTTGAGATAGGGATACAACTTTATTCCTTTTCATGTGATACCCAATTTCCCCAGTATAATTTACTCAAAAGACTGTATTTTCCCCACTGAACTGTTTTGGCAACTTTGTTGAAAATCAGCTAATACTATAGTAAAATAAAAGAGGGAAGAATAGGGTGCCTGGGTGGCTCAGTTGGTTAAGCGACTGCCTCCAGCTCGGGTCATGATCCTGGAGTCCCTGGATCAAGTCCCACATCGGGCTCCCTGCTCGGCGGGGAGCCTGTTTCTCCCTCTAACCCTCCCCCCTCTCATGTGCTCTCTCTCTCTCTCATTCTCTCTGTCTCAAATAAATAAATAAAATCTTTAAAAAAAAAAAAAGAGGGAAGAATATGTGAATAAACCAATAATCTGATGAAACTGATCCATATCAATGGAGTTAACATGAATTATGCATAGACACTAGTCTTTTTTTTTTAATACACACAATTAGTGGTGACATCTTGATTTCCACATAATTCTGTGCTAAGTTACCCACATATAGGGTAGAAGTAAGAGTAGCTCAACACTAAAACTTTATAGGCCTTACTTTTCCACAGAAGTGGAAATTATTTTCTCAATCTAAAATTAAAGAACGAAGAGATATATGTGATAATTGTTAATTATTACTACTTATTATTGAGAATAATTATTGAGAAAATAAATATTTAAGATTCAGAAATTATCCATAAAAATTTTCAAATATTGTTTTCATTTTAAAAGTCTGTCCTTTTAAGTCCTAAACGGACTGATATTAAATATTGTCTGAAGCATTACCTTTTTGATAAGACTTGTTCTCACATATCCCATGGAGTCTGAAGGAATTCACCCATCCACTTAAATGCCTAGCGTTATTAAAAGAAAAAAGAATTTATGTCAGGGTATTTTTTGGATTTACTAGTTCCCAGAGAAGAAAAAAACATTATCTGTAGGCTACAAATGAAAACTATTTATCTTGTTCCTTGTATCCAAACTATATTTCACAGTTCATGAGACTCAAATGGGAAGCAGTTTTCAATAGAAATGGTGCTAGGATTTCCTCATAGTTGAAAAATATAGGTGCACAGTGGGCAGGAGTGCTATGAGAGAGGGGGGCCATCAAATCATCCATCATATAAGTAGAGACATAAAATTAGTGATTTTTGAATTTTATAACAGGAAAATATGTTAAAAATGCTGGCACTGCATCCTGGAATAATAAATAATAGAAAGTGGGCTATTTTACCAAGTGCCACAGTTATTCATAATAGAGTAAAAATAGATTTTGGAACAATAGTCAGATAATCAGATTTTTATGCAAATTTCTTTTTAATCATTTCCCATTTCCTAAATATGAAAATGTATGTTTAAAATCAAATAAACATGTGAACTGCCAATTCAATACACATATTGTTATGTACTGAATTGTGTCACCTCCCAATTATATGTTGAAGCCCTAGCTCTCTCCCTTCTCCATTACATTTGGAGGTAGGGCTTTGAAAGAGGTAACAAATGTTAAATGAGATCATATGGGTGGGGCTCTAATCCCATATGACTGTGTCCTTATAAGAAGAGGAAGAGACACAGAGATGAATGTGCATGAGAACAGGCCACATGTAAGGACACAGGGAGAAGGCAGCCTCCCCTAAGGAGATAAGCTTCAGAACAAACAGCACCTGCTGACACCTTAATCTTGGACTTCCAGTCTCCACAACTGTGAAATGATAAATTTCTGTTGGTTAAGTCATCCAATCTGTGGTGTTTTTTGGAAGGCAGTCCTAGCATACTGATACACATATTAAACAAAAAAAGTGATGATATGAAAGAGAAGAGAAACTTAGGGGATGTTACTATATTAGTTTATTAGTTACTATATTAGTTTGCTAGGGTTGCCGCAACAAAACACCACACTGCATAGCTTCATTTTCTCACCGTTCCAGAGACTAAAATTCTCAGATCAAGCTGTTGGCAAGTTTGGTGTCTCCTGAGGCCTCTGTGCTTGGCTTGCAGATGGTAACCTTCTCCCTATGTCCTCACATGGTGGTCTCTGCATGTGTACTTGCTTGGGGTCTATCTGTTTGTGTCCTAATCTCCTCTTCTTATAAGGACATCAGCTATACTGAATTAGTGCTCACCCTAAAACGCTACCTTAGCTTAATTATCATCTTCAAGACTCTTATCTCCAAATATAGTCACATTTCTGAGGTACTGAGGGTTAGAATTTCAACATAGGGATTTGGGGGGGAGGGACACAATTCAGCCCATAACAGTTACAATTCATATAACTTATTTCCAAAGGGAGTTAAAAATGAAATGAAATGAAATGAATATTTTAATTTTGAGTATGTAATCTAATAGGAAAATACACTTCAACTAGCAAATTGCTAAATGGGAAACATATATTTGCTCACTTTTTTTGCTTATATTCTCTAACAAGAGTGGGGTGTCTGGCTGGCTCAGTCGGAAGAGCATGTGACTCTTTGATCTTGAGGTAATGAGTTTGAGCCCTACATTAGATGTAGAGATTACTTAAAATACATACCTATGTACATACATACATAATAAATAAAACAAATAAAAAATATTCTCTAACAAGGAGTTTACTACTAATAAAATGACAAAGTAGATGTGTACAGTTTCATTATTTGATACCAACCTTTCTAAGTATTAGAAAACTAGATGAGATAATGTTTCTAAACTGGATGGGTAAGCTCTCAACATCATTTTTGTTTTGTATTTTTGTTTATATTATAAAAAATTATAAAATATATATAAAAAATAAAACATGTAAACCTCATTACTTCTTTTGGAAATTAACAACTTATTGCACTTTTACTTGATCTATACTATTTCAACTATCATTATCCACTCAATATTTTGAATAAAATTCCAAATATTGTAAGAGTTCATCATAAATATTTCTTTAAAATAAGAACTTATAAGAGCTTTCTATTTTTTTTTCTCAAAATCACAAAATCACAGTATCATGATCCCACTGGTCACATTTAGGATAAAAATTCTATTTAAATATATGGGATATTAAAGTAATTATATTATTTATTTGAACTAAAATTATGAAAATGTGTTCAAATTGTCCCTTATTAATAATTTTGAGAAATTGTTAAATATATCTTCTATAAATAAAATGAAAATTAGAAGAAACATACAATACTCTGGTAAGAATTAGGTAAATTACTTAACTCTAGAATAAAGTATATCAAACCAGAATTCTGTGAGGTATCACTAAGAGTTCTGTAAGGTAAGATGATTGAAAATAAGTCAGTTATTTATTTCTGTATTAATGTACAAGGACAGTGATTGAAAAATCTCATTAGCTATTTCATTAAAGGTTTTCCAGCACTGCTTGTTAGTGTTCAGTGGGACATACTTGACTGAGGCAGTTCTAGATCAGATAGTAGTAGTCATTGATAATTGGTGAGTGTGATATTGCAAGGAGATGACATTAGACTTTCCTTCTGGAAGAAACTTCTTCAACCTCTCCTTGTAGGCTGCTGACTGACTTACTGAACTGAACATGTTCCCTTTTGCAAAATGGCATTAATAGTACAAACTGTCATCAGATGCTAATTAGCATAATTTTCAAAAGTACTCAGTATAGTGTTCTATACATAAGATATTAAATGAGGGTTTTAAATGAATACAAATTTTATATTAAGAGGATAGATCCAGGAGCCAGACTACTTGTAACCCATCCTCTTAAAGAATGTAGTATGTTACTCTTTAAAAAAAATATAATATTTTTACATATAATAAATTATACATAAATCTTTTAAAGTCCTTGATATTTTTATTTTTCTATATGGTGTTATTCATGTATGACATTTACTTTTAAATAGCTGTATAAAGTAATGGCAAGATTAAGATGCTTTATTCTGAACTAACTTATTTCCAGACTGCCAAAGTGTTATATTGAAGGTTACAGAGCATAGAAGTTCTGAATTGCATTGAAGCTTTCATAAGCCAGTGGTTATAATGACCAACAGAGACTCCACAGAACCATTCACTCACAAGAGGAAAAATGGCACTGATTGGATTAGAAGTGGAAAGACTAATGCATTTTTGTCCTTAAGGATTAGAAGAAAAATGGTTCTCTCAACTCTGCAAGTGAGCACAACAAGCAATCCAAAAGCATTATTTGTGTGAGGCAGTTTGTAGAATCTGTTCCATTTGTCACTAAAAGTAGTGGTTGAGGTTCAGGAAAATTTGAGTTGTGGTTCAGCCCCAGGGTCAGTGGCCACATATTCAGAGCAATACCCTAGGTTTAAAGGTGATTCACATCCTCAGAAACACTCAGCATTGTCATCTACCCCAAACTATCAATCCTTAACTTGCAGTGCCTTTCTTAAGAAGAATAAGATTAGATTACCTACAAAGTTTAAAAATAATTATATATATAATGTGTGTATATATATAATATATATATACACACAATATATATACAAACACATATATATACAAAACATATATGAACATAGATATATATGTATGTGTGTGTGTGTGTATGAACATTTTTTCCATATGACAGCTATTAAACATTTTTAGTGAATGGTTAAATGATAACTATCTCAGAGGGTTTTCACATGTATTTCTACTTATTTGTTAACTTTGAACTTGAGACTTGACTGCATGTAAAACCTGTTCCATTTCAGGTAAACGGTATCTCAGGAGCTGTTTGACACACATTAAAAAGGAAAAAAATGTCTCACCTCTAACCATAGAATTTCAGAGGTCTCTGAAGCACAGCAAAAACTAGAAAAGGAGAATTTATATAGTTAGAAAACAGGCATCAGCAATTTGTACATGATATCTCCCATTCCCTATGGTTACAAGGTTACAGCTTATAGAACCATAAAATTTCAAAATGATTAAAAAATAACTAGATGATCCTTGGTTACCTTTGTAGCACCAGCATCTAAAATCTAACATAGAGCAAGGACTGCACCAGCCTCAAGGTGGATAATGTCTACCTATATCATATATCATTAAAATGACTTCACATATTTTAACTATTTTCAAATAAAGTTGTTTTGCTTGTATAAACAGTAAGCCAAGTGAAGAAAAATCACCATCAAGAAGCAAATCTATGCTAGTCCATTTATATATGTCAAGCATTGTTTAAGACTATGCTATATGAGTAGGCCTATAGCCCCTGTGCTGTGCTTGGAAGAATTCTATGACGGCCCCAGATTCCCATTTTACATGCCCTTGAAACATTCACTCCCTTTGAGTTGTGGGTGGGACCCGTCAATATGACAAAATATTCACTTTGATTTGGTTATGTTATATGGCAAAGGTGATAAGAGATTGCTTGTTTTTTTCCTACAACAACTGATTCTCCAATTCTCTAACAGCAACGGTGTAAAATTGGAATAAATTCTGGCCCTGGAATTAGTTCAGTTAAGGGATCCATCCCACAAGACTACCCCAATTTCACAGCCAGATGCAGGTGGGGTCCCCAGGTGACCTATATTTCTGCCATGCTGACTACAGATTGGGGGTTCCCACCAACACACATTAGGTTCGATAATTTGTTAGAATAACTCACAGAACTCAGAAAAGCAATGTATTTATGAACACAGTTTTATTATGAAGGAAAAATTAACAGTCAGATGAATAAGGACATAGAGCAAGGTCCAGAAGGGTCTTGAACACAGGGCTTCTGTCAGTGGAGTCAAGGCATATCATCCTCCCACAGGTAGGTATGTTCACCAACCCAGAAGCTTCTCCAAATCTTATCATTCTGACTTTTTTTAAATAAAAGTTTCATTATATAGCCATGATTGATTTGATCACTGACTATTGGTGACTGGACTCAATCTCCAATCACTTTCCCTTCCCCAGAGGTTGAGAGTGTAACTGAAAGTTCTAACCCTCTAATCATGTGGTTAATTTTTCTGAAGCTATCTAGATCCCTCCCTCACCACACACACACACACACACAAACACACACACACACAATTGAATCATTAACACGCAAAAGATGCTCCTATCATCTCATCACTCAGGAAATTCCAAGGGTTTTAGGGGCTCTGTACCAGAAACCAGGGACAAACCAAATATACTTTTTTTTAATTGTTATTATACTACAGATAGTCTATCCAATAATTATGTTACTTATATGAGACTCTCTTAAGAGACTGAAAGAAGAGATTCTCCAGCTGGCCCTGAAATGGTGTGTGAGTTCTAGGAGCTGAGAATGGCCCAAGCTGACAGCCAGAGAGAAAGCGGGGATCTTAGTCCTGTAATTGCAAGAAAGTGAATTAAGCTAACACCTAATAGACTTAGAAGAGGATGTTGGGCCTTTCTGAGATCATAGCCCTGGTTTCATATCTTTGATGTTAGCCTAATTGAGACCCTGACCATGAAGCCTAAGTAACCTCTGCCCAGAATCCTGACCTCAGGAAACTGAGAAATAAATTTGTGTTTTTTTAAGCCACTCTATGTGATGATTTCTTACGTAGCACTAGAAAACTAATTCACTTCTCTTCATGGAATTCATATTTTATTGGGGGAGACAGATAATAAATACCTGAGCCAAAGCTAATAATACAATTTCAGACAAGAAGTGCTTTGAAGTACAATATAGGTTGGGTATAAGAGGAAGGGTACAGTGTCTCAGTGATGACAGTGGATATCAGAAGATCACTGCAAGACACCTGAAGATTCTGGACTGGGAAGAAACTCATCAAACTATAGGAAAATTCATAGAGGCGCACAGAACAAAATGAAGCAGAAGGAAATTTGGTGGGGGAGGAGTCTGGATTTGTAGGAAGGGATTTGATCATAAAAATTCGTGACAATCATTTATTTTTACTTTTTAGAACTCTTTCAACAATTTAAGTATTCTCTTCCATAGAGTTTTTAAAGTATTGATCATTTGGGAGAATTTTAATAGCTTGTTTAATATTTTCAAACTCTGCTGATATATTTATTTTTCTAAATATCCTTCAGTCAATGTTGATGATCCGTTTTATTATATACTTAGGGAGTCAACAACAATGGGTGACATTTTGTTTATCTGAGTGAGCTTTGGAATTAAAAATGGTTCTGTGTTTCTGATTTCTCATGCAAAAGATCATTAGGGATTTTTTCTATGTTTTTGTTGCTTATTATTTATTTAGCAATTTTATGCACATAACCTACAATTTTGTAGGTGAGGTGCAGGGTTGCAAGAGCACCTGGCTCCAGGGGTCCCAAACAGACCAGTTTGGCCACTAACCACTGACAAAATCCAAAGGCAGAGATAAAGTGGTGGTGAAACAAGAAAGGAATTTATTTCAGTAAGGCCAATACCAGGAAGACAGTGGACTAGTGGACTGTGTCTCAAAGATTGTCTCCAAAGTACTGAAAGTACTTGTAGGTTTATATAAGGAAAATATGGGACAAAGGTTAGTGGGTACATGTAAAGGCCAGGCTGATCATTGTCTTGGGCTGAATCACCTGAGGTCTTGCTGGGTCAGGATAGTCCCTATTGCTTGAAGGGGTAGTTTCTGTTCCCATTAGGGAACCCTTTGCCTTCCAGGTCTTCCGCCTGAGCTAAGGGACAAGATGACAAGGAGAACCCATCCAGAAAGTCTGAGGCCAAAATGGAAGCAGAACCCAAGTCCTCTTTCAATTTCATTAATGGTTATGATTTGATCATAATGAAATAATCATCACTGACAGTGGTGTACCAGAGTTAGCTCGTACCAACTCCTGAAAGTCCATTGTGGGCATTTCTTCCCAGCTCCATGTTCTGTGATGTCATGTCCGTAGCTTAAAGTTGTCTGTGGTGAAAACAGTTATACCACAAAATCAGTAAATATATTCTTTCTTTCTTCAGAGAGCCAGTTGTTAAACTTCACTGGCATACCAGTGATCAGATATATCATTGACATGTTGATAAATATAAATTAGAACAAGAGATTTCTCTGTAAATTATCAGCTTACTTTGACTTTCTATACTCATAAAAATATTTTTTTGAGAAAAATAACTTTGTTCCAATTGTAATTTATGCATGTAAATTTATTTACATGTATATCTTTGCTGGTCACATTTAATGTAATAAAATTTAATTTGTATGTATAAGAAGTTAATTAAACAATAGTTTATTCTGGATGCTGAAATTAATATAGGTTTATCACATTCAATTATATTTACTAATTAGAAAATCTCCTCTTCACACCAACATCTTCCTGTTCCCCAATTCAATTATCATTCAGGGACATAGTATAGTTTTCTGCTGGTAGGTAATTGTTGATGGAAAATAAAAAAGTCTACAATGTCATAAAATTTTCCTATCATATTAACTGGAAAGGAAAATATTCCTAGTTCCACATCTAAACATAAGAGAAACATAGAGAATAGCAATTATGTCGTTTCCTGCAAAATTTAATTTTCAATGGAGGAAGATGAGAGGGAAATATATAGATATATATAGATATATATATATCTCTCTATATATATATATCTTGCTAATGGAAAAAGAAACCTTGCATTTGTATCTCAGTGAAATACAATAAAATAAAAGAATAATATGATAGTTATTTCTGTATCTTAAATAAACTTTATGTATAGAGTATCAGAATAAGAAATAAAAAATATAAAACTATGATATATATGATGTGGATATATCTAAATACTATCTTGTTTATAGCAGTTTATTTTCCTCCTCAAATAACTATGGGTTATACCCATTTATATGTTTTCACTTCAAAAATTTTATATCCTATTCTTTCTAGAAATTTAGATTTGGGATGCTTGCACCAATTTCAGTTCAGTTCAAATTCAGATTGTAACTTTTACTTCGCAGCAGACTCTATCATCAGGGGCCCTGTTTTCTTCCCTAGCTATGCCAACTTCTATTACTTCTGATATAAAAGAAAACCATTCAATGACTTTGGGATGAGCAGTGCAAAACAGTTGGCTGGCATTTAATACATACGCAATTCATAACTCATACACACTCCATTCTTTTTCTCAGACTCTTAAAATACACTTAGTTATTTACTGTCCAGAAGACAAAACATTTTGTCAAATTCTTTGATAATCATGAACTTCCTAATAATAATATCACTTATTCTTGCATGTGCTCCTAGTGTTATTTATTAGTTGCAAATATATGAATGTTCTTCAGTCTTTTATGAATCAAATTAAATATTCTGTGCAATGACCATCATTTTTTGTTTTTATTGTTTTCATTTTAAAAATATTTAATGATTTCATTTTTCAAGTGGAGAATTTTCTTAGAACAATGCTAGTTATTTTTTTGTTCATGTTTTATGCCTAAGGAAAAAAGAACAATGCAAAATGAGTTATTTCTGAGGACTATTCTAAACATGATGCTTCATATTTTGTTTTTAGGGGAAAAATAGAGTAATGAGATGAGAGAAACCCTAAGTCCAAGATTATACAACTAGAAGATTCATGCACATTTTTACTTAGTGTTTGATGAAATGTATGCTAACAATAAAAGTATAAACCCAAAATAAAACACCTAGGAAGACAAGATGCATAGATGAGTTCAAAAGCAATATATTTTTTCCAAGTACATTTGTAGTCTTTGATATTAATTGCTAATAACTGAGTAATTTCAGAACTAAACATTAAGACAGGTGATGTTATAATTTATCATTAATCACAGAGCAAAACTGAAAATGAAAGAGGGTGCTAAAATAAAAAAAAAATAAGTATACTTTTGCTATGTTAATTAATGAAAAATGATTTTAATTTTTTGGTTCCTAGCTCATTTGGAGCTTTATTTTGTCAAAATTATTCTCATACTTTTTTCCATTATTATTTGTGTATGATTTAGATCATTTGAGAATTATTTTTGGTGAATGCTGTACTAAAAAGGATCACATATATTTAAGGTACAGTGACTAATTGCTACCAGAACATATCCTAAAATATACATCCTTCATATAATATTATGACATACTTCTTTAAACTTCATATACACAAATAATAAGCTCCAAAGCAAACTTGAAAAAGAAAAGCAAAGCTGGAGGCATCACAATTCCAGATCTCAAGTTATATTATAAATTTGTAGCGATCAAAACAGTATGGTACAGGCACAAAAATAGACACATAGATTGATAGAGCAGAACAGAAAACCCAGAAATGAACCCACAACTATATTGTCAATTAATCCTTGACAAAACAGGAAAGAATATCCAATGAGAAAAAGACAGTCTCTTCAAAAAATGGTGTTAGGAAAACTGCGTAGCAACATGCAAAAGAATAAAACTGGACCATTTTCATCCACCATACACAAAAATAAATTCAAAATGGATTAAAGACCTAAACGTGAGACTTGAAATGATAAAAATCCTAGAGGAGAGCAAAGGCAGTAACCTCTTTGACACTGGTTGTAGCAAAATACGTTTCCTGAGCCAAGGGAACTAAAAGCAATAAACTACTGGGACTTCATCAAAATAAAACGTTTCTGCACAATGAAGGAAACAATCAACAAAACTAAAAGGCAACCTTCTGAATGGGAGAAGAGAATTGCAAGTGACATATCTGATAAAGGGCTAGTATCCAAAAATAAAGAACTTCTCAAACTCAACACTCTAAAAAACAACAAAAAAAATACAATATGACAGACATTTCTCCAAAGAAGACACACAAATGGCTCACAGACACGTGGAAAAATGCTCAACATCCCTCATCACCAGGGAAATACAAGTAAAAACCACAACGAGAGATCACCGCACACCTGTCAAAATGGCCAAAATCAACAACACAAGAAACAACAGGTGTTGGCGAGAATGTGGAGAAAAAGGAACCCTCTTCACTGTTTGGTGGGAAAGCAAACTGGTGCAGCCATTCTGGAAAACAGTATGAAGGTTCCTCAAAGAGTTACACATAGAACTACTTTATGATCCAGTAACTGTACTACTAGGTATTTACCCAAAGAATATAAAAGTAGTAATTTGAAGGGATACATGCACCCCGATGTTTATAGTAACATTATCTACAATAGCCAAATTATGGAAACAGCCCAAGTGCCCATCAACTCATGAATGGAAAGAGAACTGTATATACATACACACACACACACACTATACATTGTATACATATGTACATTATATAAATGTATGCATATATACATTATGTGTGTGTGTGTGTGTGTGTATACTCAGCCATCAAAAAGAATGAAATTTTGCCATTTGTAATGACATGGATGGAGCTAGAAAGTATTATGCTAAACAAAATAGTCAGAGAAAGACAAATAGCATATCATTACACTTACATGTGGAATTTAAGAAACAAAACAAATGAGCAAAGGGTTGAAAAAAGAGAGAGAGAGGCAAACCAAGAAACAGTCGTTTTTTAAAAAGATTTTATTTATTTATTTGACAGAGAGAGAGAGGGAGAGAGCAAGAGAGCACAAGCAGGGGGAGTTGCACAGGGAGAGCGAGAAGCAGACTCCCCGCTGAGCAGGGAGTCCGATGTGGGGCTTGATCCCAGGACACTGAGATCATGACCTGAACTGAAGGCAGACGCTTAACCTACTGAGCCACCCAGGTGCCCCAAGAAACAGTCTCTTAACTATGGTCACCAGAGGGGAGGTGGGCAGGGGATGGGTGAAATAGGTGATGGGGATTAAGGAGGGCACTTGTGATGAACACCAGGTGTTGTACGGAAGTGCTGAATCACTATATTGTACCACTGAAACTAATATTACACTGTATGTTAAGTACCTGGAATTTAAATAAAAACTTAAAAAAAAATAAAAATAAAGAGGCTTCACCAAATGGAAGCAGGAATAGAGAAACCTGAGCTAGCAATGGAAATATGCAGACAGCAAGGCTGGCCAGGTGGGCTGAGTACTTGACTGAAACTCCCTTCAGGGACTGTAATGCAATAGCTGTATGTCAAGTCTGGTGTGGGAGAGCAGCTTTACCCTGGGAGACCTGCCAGGTAAAGCCTTTGTAATTGTCTATGGTCGAAGAGTCACACATAAGGTTTTTTCTTGGAACCAAATTCTGCAATGAGGATATTGTTAAAAACGCAAATTTCTTTGCTCTCAAATTCAATAACTGTGTGTATACATACACACGCCATATTGTATACACACAACTATTATATATAAAAGAAAGAAATAGATGACCATATTGGTTTTAGACTAAGTTATTAAGCTATTCTTGTTGAATACAAGGTAAGATTATTGAATAATATAAACACCACACACACAAACATGATAACTTTTACATGTGTAGTTATATGGGGTTATTTGTTTTCATTAATAATGTTGTAACTCGGGGCGCCTGGGTGGCTCAGTCGTTGGGCGCCTGCCTTCGGCTCAGGTCATGATCGCAGGGTCCTGGGATCGAGCCCCGCATCCGGTTCCCTGCTCGGCAGGAAGCCTGCTTCTCCCTCTCCCACTCCCCCTGCTTGTGTTCCCTCTCTCACTGTGTCTCTCTCTGTCAAATAAATAAATAAAATCTTTAAAAAAAAAAAAAAAATGTTGTAACTCAAAATAGTTTGGAGGACAAGTTAAAGTAATTGCCTTCAGCATTTGTGTCTTGTTTTCACGGAAAATATCCTTCCCCAGTGATAGCCAACTTATTTTTTTTAATATTCAGAAAAAATACTATAATCAATTATAATCTGGGCTACTGAACCATTATATGAGCAGTTTTCAAATTTCATCCTTCCTCAGAATCCTTTCTTCAAAAGTGTGAAAAAATGTATGAATCTTTTAAATATTACTTTTTTTCAACACGCTTAAAATGCAAAATTCCTTTAAAATATATTGTTCCAATTTTTAAAATCACATTTCTATTTAGCCAAACTGCATTATAGTAAATGTATTACACAACAGATCATAGCACATTACATAGTAGGATAGATATTGATGCTTTAAAAGTGTATTTTTCGATCAACTTCAGAATCCAGTTCAATTTTGTATCAAACTGGCTATATGGAATTAAGTCATATACCTGTCTTCTTTTTGCCATTAGCCTGTGATTAAGAACAGCCAAATATAAATCAGATAATTAGAATTAGAGGTATAGTTTATGACCATGGGGCTGTGTAATTAAGTAGAATAATGTTACTCTTTTATGTTATTTTTTAAATTGAGATGAAATGCATATACCCTGTAATACCTAAAGTGCACACATGCACCAATACATATGTATTACTTGATTCCAAACATAAACATGTGCATATATATCTTTTACTAGATAATTTAGATTATGTTTAAAGAGTTGAAGAGTTAAAAAGAATAAATCAGAATATGTTTCTTATTACATATATGTGTGATAGTGCTCACAACATTTTAAAAATTTTTTATTGAGGCAAAATTCACATAACAAAACTATCCCTTAACCATTTTAAAGTGTACTATGTCATGGCATTTAGTACATTCACGATGTTGTACAACCATCACCTCTCCCTAGTTCTAAGACATTTTCATCATCCCAGAAGGAAACCCTACACCTACTAGGTGGTCTTTATTCCTTTCTTGTCCCCTAAGCCCCTGGAAACCATTAGTCTGCCTTCTGTTTCTGTGAATTTACCTTTTCTGGAAGTTTCATACAAATGGAATCCTACAACATGTGACATTTTGTGGCTTCTTTCATAAGGCATATTTTCAAGGCTCATCCTCATTGTGGCATAACAGCACTTTATTTCTTTTGATGGCTGGATAATATTTAATGGAGTGGGTTTACCACTATTTTTTATCCATTCATCAGTTGATGGACATATTTGACTTGATATCACCTCTTTACTATGGTGATTACTGCTGCTATGAAAATTTTTATAAAACAGTTTGTTTGAATACTTGTTTTTAACTATTTTAGGTTTATATCTAGGGGTAGAATTAGTGGGTCATATAGTAATTCTTTGTTTAACTCTTAGAGGAACTACCAAACAGCTTTGCACAGTGACTGCACAATTTTACATTGCAACCAGGAAAGTACAGGGTTCTAGTTTTTCACATCCATGCCAACACTAGTTATTATCTGATGATGATGATATGATGATAACTGCCACTCCAATGTAAAGTAGTATCTCTGTGATTTTGATTTGCACTTTTCCAGTGACTAATGATGTTGAACATCTTTTCTTGTGCTTGTTGGCCATTTGTAAATCTTTGGAAAAATCTATTCTGGTCATTTTTAAATTGGGTTGTTCACCTTTTTGTTGTTGAGTTGTAAGAACTCTTTATATATTTTAGATATTAGATTATCAGATGTGTGATTTACAAATATTTTCTCCCATTCTGAAGACTGTTTTTTTTTTTTTTCATTTTCTTGTTGGTGTCCTTGAACATGTAAAAGTTTAAATTTTAATGAAATCCAATTTATCTAATTTTTCCCTTTTGTTGCCTAAGCAGTTAGTGTTATTTCTAACACTAAATATGAGTAAATATACATGAACTCTCATGTCCTCCATTCCCATGGCCACCTCTAGTGTTGTGTTCTTACAATGTGATTGATTGGTCCAATTATGTACACCTTACTCAATCTGGATTTATGAGTGTCTTCCGTGGGACTCTTGATTTGAGTTTGAGTATGTCAGGCATTCTCAATGACAGTGCCAGAGGTATACAATATAAAGATATTATCTTGTTGGTAGCCATATATCCTGCCTCATGGAGAAAAGCTGCAGTTGGAGAGGATCACATAAATATAAGAGAATCAGAGACAAGTGCCTGAAATACAGTTCTGATTATTAAAGCCTTGGGTTTCAGTGGTTCCTGAGTCCATCTCTGTCCCTCAGCTTTCTTTCAATAAAATTGTTTAATACTAAGGAAAATTCCTACAGAAATTCTTAATCCTTTATTTTTTAAGCTAAGTCAATTTCAGGTTTCTTCCCATGCATGCAAATGAGTTGAACTAATACATGGCTAATTTGAGCTACATAGAGCATTAAAATGGAAAGTGATGCTTAATCAACTAAATTACCACAGCATTGATTTTATTTATCCTGTAAGTTAAATAATTAGAATCACTTCCTTGTCTCCTCAACAAGCGCCACTCCCTCATCACTCTGAATTTTGCTTATTCCCTATCATCTTCTTTTTCTTAAATTCAACTTCTGCTTCTGAACTTTCTCCAAAGTTATATCTTAACCCTCAAGAATCACTCATTCCAAATATTCATAGCTTCTCTCTCCTTTTTTCTTAATTAGTTAAACTAGCTTATATTTTCCATTATATAAATGTGCACATTGTCTTAGTCAATGTTAGTTTTCAATAAATAATAACCTATTAAAATTAGCTTAAGAAAGCAGGGATTTACATATCAAAAACCAGAAAATGTTATTGACATCCCGGGCCAAGAAATATAGTCAAATAACATAAAGGAATCAGAAACAGAGATTACCCCATCTTTTCACAAAAAGTCATCATTCTCTCCCAATTTCCTTCTCTTTAAAAACCTTCACTATCGGGGCGCCTGGGTGGCTCAGTTGGTTAAGCGACTGCCTTCGGCTCAGGTCATGATCCTGGAGTCCCGGGATCGAGTCCCACATCGGGCTCCCCGCTCAGCAGGGAGTCTGCTTCTCCCTCTGACCCTCCCCCCTCTCATGCTCTCTGTATCTCATTCTCTCTCTCAAATAAATAAATAAAATCTTTAAAAAAAAAAAATAAAAACCTTCACTATCATGCTTTTGTCTGCATTATAGTGAGACTTGCTCCCTTGTAGATTCTCTATGGACAAAATTTGTCCCAGTTATCTGTAACAGCATAATAGTACTTCAAAACCTGGAGACTTAAAACTACACACTTTTATTATCTCACAGTTTCCATGAGTCATGAAAGGCTTAACTGAGTTTTTGGTTTCAGGTCTCTCACCAGGGGGCAATCAAGGTATGGGTTGAGGTGGGGATTGCGTCTGAAAGCTCAACTGGAGAGGAAACAACTCTTGAACTCACTCATGTGTCTGTTGGCAGGATTTATTTACTCAAGAGCTATTAGACTGAGGGCATCAGTTGTTTCTTGGCTGCCAGACAAAGGCCACCTCCAGTTCCTGTTCATATGAGCACCTTGTTTCAAGAGGCAACTTGCTTCACCGAATCAACAAAAGCAGTCTGTTAACACAATCTTTTATTTTTCTCAACATGGAAATAACACCTGATCATCTTTGTTATATTCCATTAGTTAGAAGCAAGTCACTAGGTTCAGTCCGCATTCAAGGGGAGAGGTAAATATACAAGGGCATGAATACCAGGAGGTGGGAATACCTGGGACTATCTCAGAAGACTATATCCACAGTGTTATTACTGTTTTTTTTTTTTTAAATACATTTTAAGTTATTATTTGTTCTTTTAATCAACTGACATTTACTGAGTCCTACTCTATATCAAATAATGTGTTAGGCTTTAGGAGATCAAGAGTTAATTTTATATATATATTCTCTAGTCCTCTTAAAAAACAAAAGAAAACAAAAAACTTCTGAAATAAAAAAAAAAAAAACCTCTTCACTTCTCATATTCTTCCTGCAGATAAATAATGATTACTGTGGGAAATCTGGATCATAGAACCTTGTGCTTTCATTCTTAGAGATATTTCCTATTCACATTACCTCAAAACTGATACCCCAAAGCGATGGTGGTGGGTTTTCTTACAAAACACAAGCCCTGGTGGCAGAATTGAGGTACAGGGAAATAGCATTGTGAAGTGTTAAAGGAACTACTTCCACTGCGTTTCCCTGTGAATTCTGCTTCCCTGTGCTCACTCAGCGAGCTCGAAGTTTATCTCTCCTTCAGGAATGTCCCTTTTGGCAAATAATACGCTGTAATCTTGAGACCTAATTTATATGTGAAATGCTACTTTTTTTTATTTAAAAAAAAGAAATAAAATTATTTACTATAAGAAATTTATGTATAGTGGTTGCCTTCGTGGAGTTCACGTTCTTGTCTGGAAATAAAAATTCCAAAGATAGAAATGATAAAAAAAATTCAAATAAGATCCCTAGGTAAGTACTAGAGAAACTCACGTAGAAGTATGTGGGAACAATGGAAGCCTCTTTAGGAAAATGAAATGTAATTGGAAACCTGAAGATCCTTTGAAGAATCAGGAGAGAACACACTAAAGGAAGGAAATGTAAAAGTGTCCTTTACAAGTTGAATAGCATGTTCAAAACCCTGGAAGCAAGACATAGAATGGCATGAAAGATCTGTGTTGCTGAAGCACAGTAACAAGACAGGAACCGAGTGTGGAGAGATTGACCAGCTCGTCTTCTATGGGCCCTGCATGCACTAGTAAGCAGTGTAAATCTTTTTCTAGGTAACTTCAAATGATATTAAACAGAAAAGTCACACATACCATTTTTTGTTTTAAGAAGATTAATCTTTTATAGCATAGCTTTTACAACATAGCATGATTTATGTCATGCTTTCTCAAAACTATAGATCATTTCACTTGAACTCGATCTGTACACTGCTTAACCCATTATCACGTGCAGAGAATTTTTAAAGCTATTTTCAAACACTTTCATTCCTTCAACCAATTCCAGTACCACTGCACCACATTCTAATATCTATAATTTATATTTATGGGACAGTTAAAAGTATGAAAGAAAACATTAATGTACTTAACATGTGCCTATGTTCATCTATTTTGCATGGAGTTTAACTTTGAAGCAAATGTGTGATTTGGCTTGGAGATTTTTCTGTTTCATTACTGAAACACTTCAAAAATCTACTCTCAAAATATGACTTGCCATCATTTTATGGACTAAATGGAATGAGTTGATCTCAGTATCCCTGTTTTAAGTGCTCTCATCACAAGCAAGCAATATGATGGAGGTAATTTACTCCCTAGAGATGAGTGCCTTGCAATGAGTTATTCAGTCTATTGTCATACTCCCACAAAACTTGGATAGTGTCTTATTAACAGAGCAAATTGCACAACATAATTCACTGCAATACAGTTATTCTATCTAATCTTAAATTGCAGGAGGCAGTCCATCTTTAGCTTGAAATAAAGATGTTATGCTGTTGTTTTTAAAAAATTGTGAACCTTTAAATGCTAGGATCATTCAGATTTATACACTTATTGTTCTGAATAAGCATATCTCAGGAAAATAAAATATATCTTTGATTAGCTTTTTATATTATTTTCTGACAAGCAGTTATCATTAACCATTAGAAGGTATGACTTATGAGAACAGTACAGTATTTTGTAAGCTTCACTTTGAGTTCATTTCAACTACCAGTATTCTAAAATAGTCCTTAAAGGATACATGAATTTCCCCTCTTATTAACTTTTTTTTTTTTAATTACAGTTGGCACACAATGTGACATTAGTTTTAGGTGTACAACATAGTGACTGGACAAGTCTATACATTTTTTTAAAAGATTTTATCCATTTACTTGAGAAAGAGACAGTGAGAGAGAGAGAGAGCATGAGCAGGGGCAAGGGGCAGAGGAAGAGGGAGAAGCAGACTCCCCGCTGAGCAGGGCTTAATCTAAGGACCCCGAGATGATGCCCTGAGTCTAAACCAAGAGTCCGTTGCTTAACCAACTGAGCCACCCAGGCACTCCTTTAATATAATTATTCTTAACAGTTTTCCTCCTTAGTGGTTTTTCCTCCTTAAAATGTGAGTGATTTATAAAGTAAATAGAGGCCATGAGGACTGAGTTTAAGAGATCCTGGCTGAGTTCCAGTTTTCATGCCCATTAATTATTTTGATAAGATGTTCAATATTACATTACTTCATCTTAAAAAGTCTTTAGTAGAAGTCACAATCCAACTAGTTTGTGATTAAAATTAGTCATATCACTTGGACTGCCTACAATTAAGACCCATGCCAAGGTATTGGGGAGAAAAAACAGCTTGTATCAGTTATTCTTTTAGAAGTTCCTTTCTCTTTTCTATCTCTTCAATAAAGCCACAAATGCTTTGCCATATCATATGTGTAAAGTTAGTATTAGGGAAAAGTGACGAAGAAGAACGGGCTGATGGTATCAACAGTACAGGTGAGTCTATGACATTAGTCGTAATGATCCAAGTAGACATTAAAAACTTCAGAGATTTTAAATGCTGTGTAAAGTACAGTTTAATCCTGGCATTATATATAACACATCAGTAACCCATTTCCATTTCATGCAGCAAATCTGTCACTCCATTTTCATTAAGAGTGATAGTAAGAATAAATTGTAAAATCTCACGTTTTATTATAAGCCTTTCCTTAAAGAAGGTGCAGGGATAGTTTTTACTATTCAAGTTAAGGTATTATTGTGCTGAAACAAGGAGAAGCATGCACAGCCCCCGGGTTTATGTAATTTAAGCAGAAGTTCCCCTTGAACACAACAGATTTATTTGATCTTCTCATAACCACACATAAACAGAACATTCACGGTGTAGCTCATGATAACTGCATTGCTGAAAAATAAGGCACAAGAGCACTTACGGCTCATGGTTAGTGGAGAAGACAAAGAAACCAAAAATTAAACTCAGCCCAGACACTTGTCAAAATTTAAAGAAGAAAAATTCCTGTAGCTAGTCCTCAGTACATTTAAAGAAAAGAAGATGATTTTTCAGTCATCTTTCAAATCCATTTTCATTAAACGTAAAATAAGCAGCCTTTTGATTTCCATGTATCTTGGTTAAAAAAGATTCTATCCATATGCTGTTTTTAAGTAATGTTTGAATTATAAACATGTATATGAAAATAAATTCATAATCTCTTCTAGATTTTTCAGAGGTCAAATTCATTAATTATGCTAATTAATTAATTATGCTAATCTGTTAGTACAGATTTCTCCCAGATTCTTATCCTTTTCTCATTTTAATTCTGGATATTTGCTTTTTTACACAGTTGAAAATTGTATTTGACTTTAATGTTAAATGTGTTTCTTTGTCATTCTTTGTTTTTTTTTTATTATAACATATTTAAGATAAAAAAGGATGAGTAATAAAGGATGGAATGTAACATTGAAGGCTTTCATCAAACCCTATTAAATTATATTCTCTCATTATCCTCAAAGAGCAATCATAATCATGTACTGAGGTTATATTACCCCTATACATATCTTTGTTATTTTCTACTTACACACTACCATTAAATGCTATGTAATACCATCATGTACATTTTAAACTATAAATTTATATGGCATTGTAGATACCATTTGCAATTTACTTTTTCATTTATATTGTTTTATGCTTCTCCAGTCCTGTGCTAAGATATATTTAAGTTGTTTTTCATCATAATTATGTAAAATGCTGAAATTATTGTTAGTGATGTTACTTTGTGAGTATATGCAAGTGTTTTTCAAGGTACATATCTAGGATTACCTTTACTTTGTTGCAAAGTCAACTATACATTCAAAATTATGTGCGTATCATTTTATCTGTAGTTTGATACGCGTTTCATTGGAATACTCTTCAGGGTTATCCAGGAGTCTAGATACCAAAATCTATTTCCATTAATGTTTTATGGCATAAGGTCATAGATTTGTCTGTGATCATAGATTTCTTTATTCTAGTAGTTCCATAAGAAGTTTAAGTACTATTCTCAATTTTGTTTTTTCTGACTCATGGGTAATTATTTTTATTTTATTTAATATTTTTCTATTGTGGTTTTGTTTTAATTTATGCCATTGTTATGACTTTTATTTTTGTTTCTGGAAAGATAGATAGGATTACACTCAACCAAATGTTTTCTTAAAAATATTTTTTTGTTTCTTTGGTTCTTTGGGGGCATTATGCTAACTGAAATAAGTCAGATGGAGAAAGACAACTACTGTATGATTTGCTCATATGTGGAATCTAAAGAAACAAACAAGTGAAAAAAATAAACTCAATACAAAAACAAACTCACTGATACAGAGAACACACTGATGTTACCAGAGGGGAAGGGGGTTGGAGAGCGGGCACAGTGGGTGAAGGGGTCAATTATATGGTGATGAATGGTGACCAGACTTTTGGTGGGGATCACTCTCTAGTGCATACAGATGTCCAATTATAACGCTGTACACGTCAAGCTTATACAATGTTATATACAATTTTACCTCAATTAAAAAATAATACTTCTTTTAGTAGTTCTTTTAGAGACCTTCATTGTTCTGATATAATTTTTCACATTCTCTACTTAAAAGAAATAAATTTGTGGGGTGTCTGGGTGGCACAGTTGGTTAAGTGTCTGTCTCTTGATTTTGGCTCAGGTCATGATCTCAGGATTGTGTGTTGGGCTCTGTCTCAGCACGGAGTCTGCCTGAGATTCTCTCCCTCTCCCTCAGCACCTCCCTCTCCCGGCATCTCAAATAAATAAATGAATCTTAAAAAATAAAGCAGATACATTTGCAATTATTAAAACTATATTGGGGCGCCTGGGTGGCTCAGTCGTTAAGCGTCTGCCTTCGGCTCAGGTCATGATCCCAGGGTCCTGGGATCAAGCTCTTCATCAGGCTCCCTGCTCTGCGGGAAGCCTGCTTCTCCCTCTCCCACTCCCCCTGCTTGTGTTCCCTCTCTCGCTGTCTCTCTCTTTGTCAAATAAATAAATAAAATCTTTTTAAAAAATCTATTAAAACTATATTATACATGTATATCCCTCTCTTTGCTCTACTACTTTTCTCCTTAATTGCTGGTCACTTGTCATTCCCCACTATTTTTTTTCATTAACTTGCTATGTTAATCATGTAAGATTCTCAATAGTTTTAACAGTAAGTTAACTGGCATATGAATATTTGAGACAATGACATATTTAAAAATCTATGACTCTGGGGGCGCCTGGGTGGCTCAGTCGGTTGAACGTCTGCCTTCGGCTCGGGTCATGATCTCGGGGTCCTGGGATTGAGTCCCGCGTCGGGCTCTCTGCTCTGTGGAGAGCCTGTTTCTCCCTCTCCCCCTGCTCTTCTCTCTCTCTCTCTCTGTCAAATAAATAAAATCTTTAAAAAAAAAAAAGTCTATGACTCTGCATATATTATTCCAGGGCACTGTATGAGCTATTCTCTATATTTCACTTATAGAACAACTTCAAAAAGAAGCACTTCCATCATGGAGGATAACTTTATTTTTCTGATGGGTAATATCCCTAAGTTTTTTGTAAGGAGGGTTATAATGGGGAAAATATGTATTATTTTCCTTATTCTCCAACAGTTCTCTGTTTAATGAATGAAGAATGTGCATGCCAACAACATTCCTCAATATAATGTTAGTTATATTTTAGTTAATGACAGATTTTCTTTTCTTTTAAGATTTTATTTATTTATTTGACAGAGAGAGACACGGTGAGAGAGGGAACACAAGCAGGGGGAGTGGGAGAGGGAGAAGCAGGCTTTCCGCTGAGCAGGGAGCCCAAAGCAGGGCTCGATCCCAGGACCCCGGGATCATGACCTGAGCCGAAGGCAGACACTTAACAACTGAGCCACCCAGGCGCCCCTAGTTAATGATAGATTTTCAACAATTGAGTCAACACATTTCTTGGCCGTGTTAGTTTTCTTGTTGAGAATGCCACCATCTTCTGTATCATAATGGATATTTGATTATAGATTGGGGAAAACTGTATTAGAATCTATGGGTTAAATGTCATTTTATAATCATTTGCCACCATAAAAATACATTTACTATCAAAAGAGATAATGTTTATGAGTACATATTAGACAAAAACGTATCTACAAATCAATAAGTCACGATTTCAATGAGAGGGATAGATTTAAACTTGCAGTTTCATTTATGTGTGTATGGAATGAAAAAGTATTATTATAACAAAATATATATAAGAGGTAAATACAATGTTTTGACTGTGAGAAACTTCACAGAATAAATATTAGTTGGAAATAAATATTACTAGCTGGGAATCTGCATAAAAGTAGTAACATCAGGTGAAGATGGCATATTTTCAAGGGTGCTAGCTGGAAACTTTCTGATTAGTAATTCTTTTTATTTTATTTTATTTTATTTTATTTTTCTGATTAGTAATTCTTAAGAAGATTTTGGGAAACAAACTGAAGATTACAGAAGGGAGGGTGTGGGGGGTGGGGCAGCCGGGTGATGGGTATTAAGAAGGGCATGTGTTGTGATGAGCACTGGGTGTTATATGCAACTAAAGAATCGTTGAACGTTACATCAAAAACTAATGATGTACTATATATTGGCTAACGACATAATAAAAAAAGAAAAAAAAGAAGATTTTGTAATGACCACCATATAGGGCTCCCCAACACAATTATTCAGCCTCACTGATTTTAATTCTGTTGTAGGAGAATTTCCATATTTTGGAGGGAAATGATCCTATCCTATGTGCATATTTATTTTCCTCCCCTCCCTTCTGCCTCCCTCATGACCTTATTTCTTCTTTCCTAGTTTGGAGTCTACAAATAATTTACAGGAACAAACTCTAGATAATCATGGACATAACTTAAATTAGACTTTATGCCTTGTGAAGAAAATTGCCTTTGGCTAAGGAATCATTACATATAACGGTCTACCATGCAGGTTTTTCCAGAAGAATATGAAAAGTTGGCAGGTGGAAAATATTTCCTCCTCCCTGTGTAGAATTAAAAAGATTCAACTCGCTTGAGTATCAAAACATCCTAAACTGAATTGTTCTCTGAAATTAATTTGTTTACCAATTATAATTTCCTGGTTTGAGAAAATAATGCAGTGCTTTCACTTACTTCCTGAAGATGAAGGACAATAAATTATATACTGAATTTTGTAAAGGGATATTGTCATCTCCCACACCCACATGCACGCATGCTAGAGAATCTCACGCCAGCAATTTAGTTCTTCCAACTGGAAGTGATGCATGTTGCTTGCACTCACATTTGCATGTCTAAAGCAAGCTACAGGACCCCTGTGTACACAAGGAGGTCAGCATTCAAAACCTCCTTGTGTCTGGGAGAAAAGATGAGCTGAACATAGATGAGCTTTAGTGTGTCTGCTACCCTGGGCATCCTGGGTAATCATGCACATGATTAAAAATAAAGGCCTGATACCCATTTGTAGTTAGGATTATATTCATCTAAGAGTGTAAGTTTAAGATTCTAGAACAGCATGGCCTTTAATGTTTCTATCATAGCATAACTGTAAGAAGTTCAAGTAGTAAAATACTGAAGAACTGATGTTATTCCCTTTTCATAAATAAGAGATATTAGCTTCAGAGTAATTACGTAAATTTACCATGTTCATACACTAATAATTTTTTTAAAGATTTTATTTATTTATTTGACAGAGAGAGACAAAGAAGATAGAGAAGGAACACCAACAGGGGGAGTGGAAGAGGGAGAAGCAGGCTTCCCGTTGAGCAGGGAGCCCGATGCGGGGTTCGATCCCAGGACCCTGGGACCATGATCTGAGCTGAAGGCAGACGCTTAACGACTGAGCCACCCAGGCGCCCCTCATTCACTAATAATTTATCTAACTGGGTTGTACCCACTTCATTTTGGCTCCAAAGTCAATGGTTTTTCCATGATGTAGTTTTCCAAGAGGAACAAGAGCTGACACCAATGTCTTTCAGGTTACTAATGAGGAAATTAAAGACAAAAGTTATTAAATAATCAGTCAATCAATCAATCAATACTATTAGGTAGTGCAAGAGTCAGAAGGAGAATTCAGGTTTTCTGAAACACTGTCCTGAAGATAAAAAGAAAGAAGGTAAACAATTTTTTTTTAAGATTTTATTTATTTATTTGACAGAGAGAGACACAGTGAGAGAGGGAACACAAGCAGGAGGAGTGGGAGAGGGAGAAGCAGGCTTCCCGCGGAGCAGGGAGCCCATGCGGGGCTCGATCCCAGGACTCTGGGACCACGACCTGAGCCGAAGGCAGACGCTTAACGACTGAGCCACCCAGGTGCCCCAGAACGTAAACAATTTGCTTAGTGGCACAGAACTTTTGAGGAAAACAGTATTCCAAACAGGATGTGATGATTAGGAGTCACAAATGATCGTTAAGGCCACAAATGTAGACATTTGCAAGGGCTAAAAGGAAAAATGAGAGTTTGACCTGTGATTTCATGAGAATGTGTGAGCAAGCCTGTGGGAGGTATCTTGTTTTCAGATAGATCAGTCCTGAATGTGCTGTCTCCAAAGTAAAAGTATAGTTGAGAAAATTATGTGATTGGGGATTAGTGATAATGGGGCCCCAGAGAATTCAGGAGAGAGTGAAAACAAGAACATCCATGGAGATTTTTAATACTATTTTTTGTAAAATATTAGAGATAGCAATTAGTAATATCATATTCACTTCAAAAAAATATTTAGGAATCATATAGGTTATATTTAGGGGTAATAGTTGGCCCACACCTTTCCTATTAGGTTTCAGTGATTCCCAACAAGGAGGCCAGGAACTCAAAACTAAACTATAATAATCATTGATGTCTATATATATAAAGATGCGGTAGATTATTCTCCATAAATATTCCTTTTGGTGAATACTCTTTAAATTTTACCCTCAAATACTTAAACAGCTTTTTCAAATCTAAAATCAATGTATTGTTCTAGTTGACACAAGTATATATAATTTGTTTTGTTTTATTGGTTGGTTTGTTTTCAAGATGAATATGGATGCCAGAATTGTAAAGTAAAGTAAATAATATGAACCATTTTGGATCCTGAGCTTATCAACAAAAACAGGAGTCTATATAAAAAAAGAAATGTTAATTTATTCTTGTGTTGGCATTTATTAGTTAAGCGAATTTACTTAAAAATATATTTTCCCACATGAATTTTATCATATAATTGAGCTAGATCACTAACATCTAACCAAATTTTCTGAATTTCAGCCTATCAGGCATGTATTTGGGAAAACTCAGAAAACTAGAACCTCGAAAAACTCATGCTAATACTGACCAAAAAGCACACAGTATTTATATTCTAGGGAGTGTTTTGTGTTAGGATAGAAACAGAACAAATACAGCTAGTATTTTATCATGAAAAGTCTGTGGTTAACTTTTTTGAGTATTCATCTTATTTGCATTATTGAACAATAAAAATAAAGTTTAAAAGTAACATTTAATGATACTGCACATTTAAATGCAGAAATATGTTTTTTTAATCTCATTTGGCTATCATAAAATTACATGTGCCAAATAAAGCTGGGGTTGTTTTCTTAATTTCAGAAATAAGTCCACTGAATAGTCCAATGGAAGAGCAAAAACTATAATAAAAATTTACTGATATCCAGGTGTCAGCATGATCCAATACAATGTATCAAATCTTACTTTACTATGTAGACTCAAAAAATTATCTCATTCTCTACATGGATAATTTCCACATAAGAATTACAAAAGATACTTAATAAGATATAGCTGTTCATAATAATAAAAACATAATATAAATATTACTTATGTACACAGCATATTACTACTTACAAAATATTTTCATATGTTTTTTATTGAAATACCTATGCTATGTAAAGACATAAATAATTTGTAATCTGTCTCCCTCTTACTGTGGTGCTGGTGATCCTGTACTTGTCTAAATCTTTTGGGCTCATGGATTCTCATTTTCCTACAAGTTTCTTTCTCTTTTGGTACCCTCACCATTCTGCATTTGTACCTTTGCTTTAGCTAAATCCTGCTTTTCAGAATTTAAGCTTCTTTTTAAATTCCATCTTTAAAAACTGAGCTCCCTACCCTTGTGATGAGCATAAGCCTAATGTATAGAGCTGTCAATCACTGTCGTACACCTGAAATTAATGTAACATTGTGTGCCAACTATACTTCATTTAAAAAAAAATAGGTTTCCTTAAAATCCCTGTCTTCTCCATAAGCGTCAAACTTCAGAATGTAGCATCTACTTGCAGTCCTCAATCTCTCATCTCACTTTCCCTCCTCCACTGTGATAATCTGGTGTTTCCCCACTGCTTCTCTTAACCTCTTAACCTGGACTATTCATCCTTGTTCAATCTAAAAAACATGTGTTGTTCCTCAACGCTATGTTTTGAATAGTGCCCCCCCCAAATTCATATGCTGAAGTCCTACCTCCCAGTAGCTCAGAATATGACCCTATTTGTAGATAGGGTAACAGTAGATCAAACTAGGTAAAATGAGGCCACAATAGAGTAGTTTGGACCCCTAATCCAATATGACAGATGTCCTTATAATAAGGGAAGATCTGGACACAAACACATGTAACAGGAAGAAAATATGAAGACACAAAGGAAAAGATGGCCAAGGAGACAGGCCTGGAACAAGTCCTTCTCTCATGGCTTTCGAAAGGAACTAATCCTGCAAACAGGACAGGACATCTTGGTCTTGGACTTTGAGCACCCAGAACTGTGATATTTCTGATGTATAAGTCACTCAAGTTTGTGGCGCTTTTTTTTTTTTTTATAGTAGTTCTAGCAAAGTAATATACAGAAATTACCTGACTTTTGCCTTATTTATATAAAAATCTGACCACTTCTTGATTCTCTCCTTTCATTTCATTCTATGCCAGTTTCCTTTCCATTTCTTCTTTTGGCAAATGCTAAAACATTTGATTTTATCAGGGGATCTCACTCATTGCTATAATTCAAAAAGCATATTTCAAATGATAAAATATGAGCTCCAAACTCTATTTCCATAATATCTGTCCCCTGAATGATAAATCCACGTAGATCAGTGCCTCTTGATTATTCTCACGTAATAGTTCTGTAGGCATTTCACATCCCAGACGAACTGAGTACCTCCTCTCTCTGGGTTCCTTGTCTTTGGTTCCTACTACACTGATTGACATCACCATCAGAAGAGCTGACTATATCAAATGCCTGGGTACTTCCTTTTACTTCCTTCTCCCTTTGCTTTGTCAGTAAACCACCAAGTTCTTGATTCTGCTTCTTTCCATTACTGCTCCCAAAGCTTTATGGAAGGATAGCATCATCACTCACCTGGATAACTACTACACCTTCCCAGCTGATCAGTCTATAACCCTCAAGTTCTCTCCTAATTCATGCTCCTCACTGTACCCATGGTGCCATATACCCTTTTCTCAAAATTGCTAACATTTTGCCAGATTTGTTTTAGCATTCTCTCTCCTTCTCCTCTTCCCCTCTCCATCTACATTATTCATATTATTTGTTATGAAAAATTTTAGAGTATATTACATGTATCATGCACTATTACCCTTAAGTGCTTCACTGCATATTTATTAAGAGAAAAAGGTACTTCCTATGTAACTATAATTCTAAAATTCAAAAAAAATATATTTGACTTAATATTAGCATTTCATTATCTACAGTCACATTTTTAATATATCACTTGCCCCAATAATATCCTTCAAAGTAATTATTTTTCCCTGTATGAGTTCATGTCTAGAATCTTTTATTGCATTTAATTGTTACTCACTTTAGTCTCTTTTAATCTGGAATCTTTCCACAACTTTTCTTTGTCTCTCATATAACTGACATTTTTGAAAAATAAAAACATTTTTGAAAAATAAAAACCACATTTTTGAAAAATAAAAACCACTGACTTATTCATTATTTATTTCTTAATTTATGATTTTCTGGTGTTTTTTCATGACTAAGTTGAAGGTTTTAATTTTTGACTAAAAAACCATTTAAATGATACTATGTTCTCAGGGTAACACAGCTAGAGGCACGCAATTTAATTGATCTTATTTGTCAAGTTAATTTTGATCATGTAGTTAAAGTGTTGAGCAGTTACTATGTAGTCACTACTTTTTTATTTTTATATTTTGTGTTTAATAAATAATCTTAGATGAGGTATTTGAGACAACGTTAAATTCTATTACTCATTAAACTTTGACTTTCTAGATTGAACATTCATTGATCATTCTTGACTGAATCATATTTTACTTATATATTGCTCTTACCATAAAGTTGAATCATTTTAAATGGTATATAAGACCTTTAATGATCTAGTTCCTGTTTAACTGCCTGTTCATTCTCTTGCCATCCTTCCTTCTATGTATATGCTCATGTTTATTTGGAGACATGGGCTATATTTGGCTTACTACTGTTAAGATATTTGCTACTTTTACCTACGTATGTGTATCCATGTTTTTATGTGAAATATATCCCACCACAGCTGATATTCCTTCATCAAAAAGGGGCATTTATAAGACTGACAGTCTGAGACTGACTCTCAGTTTGTGGAATCATACAATATACTAAATGAGAAGAAATGCATTAATAAAATAATGTTATCATCTCATTTACTCATGTGCTGGCTATCTGTATTCTGGATTAAAATAATAAAATCTTAATGGCAGAGTATTTTCCACTTTCCATTAAAAATTCTTTCACATTCAGCTTTTCTTCCTCAATGCCTGGTATGTGTTCAAGAAATGCACATTTAATTTAATAATATAATATCAAAATATAATTAACACTATAAATATGCAGGAACAAAATAGGGTAATATATCACCAGGCCAATAAAAATGAACCATTGAATGACATGCAGTATTATCTGGGCCACTACCTTGTCCCATTAACAAAGATAATAGAGAGTTGATCACCAATTTGACTTCACGATATTTGGTATTACCTGTTATTTCCTTTTTATCCCCAATATAAGTTTCTGTAATCTTTACTTGTTTGTATTTTGGGCTGAAGTTGAATCTTTATTTTAGTTAAAATTGTAATCCTTGGTAAACATTAGAAGAGTTTTTTTAAATGAAGTATTTTACTATATAAATAAATAATATTTAAGGATAATAGAGCATTTATTCAGTTAGTTGAACTTCCTGACTTTGCTTACACACACACACACACACACACACACACACACACACAAAAGGGAAAATATTTCTGGGCATAAAACATTGGCAGCTGTTTTCTCTGACAAAAAGTTGTACACAAAAATCAGGACAGACCAGCTCAGAGCTTCCATTTCTTATCAGGTGTTTAGATAGTTTGAGGTGCTGAGGGCACATAGAGAAAAAGCCAATATAGAGTTTGAAAAGCAGTTTGAACTTGTGAAGCCATAGCTTGCAATCTGAAGTGTTTTAGTTGATAACCACTTTATATTCTGTCTTGCTCATATCTTTCACTGTCAATATTGCTGACAGCTGGGAGTTTTTTAGGAAAAAAGTATTCTCTATCAAGATTCACTTTCTCTATATTTAACAAGCAGCATTTTACACTCAGCATTTAATCAGAATTACTACTCAAATAAGATATTTCCTATTTAAGGGATATATATGTAGGTAGACAGATAGATACAGATACATAGATTGATAGAGAAGAAGATAGCTTTCTTCTTATTGGGGAGGCTAAATTTATAATGCATGCTTTGTTCCTGAACTGGAACACTACTAAATATCTCCACAGCCAAAATCTCTTGAAGACTTGGGTTTGCGGTTGTAAGATTCTGACTTATAGGTTTATAAAAGAAAAAAAAAAAAAAAAACAATATGAGTATTTGTATCTTGATGAAGCAATTACTCAATACATTTATTGTGTTCCTAATGTATGTAAAACATTGAAGAGTTATAAAAACTTTTCTATGATGTTTTCAGTTAAAATTTAGATACACTTTTATATTTTTAATGTAAACATCAGAAAGCATTTCTGGTACTCATTTAAAAATTGTTTGAAGTTGTGTGCTAAATCTGAGTAATATTTTCTTTCCTTTTTATTTTTTTATTTTTATTTTTTTTTTAATTTATTTATTTGAGAGAGAGAGAATGAGAGAGAGCAAGCACATGAGAGGGGGGAGGGTCAGAGGGAGAAGCAGACTCCCCGCCGAGCAGGGAGCCCGATGCGGGACTCGATCCAGGGACTCCAGGATCATGACCTGAGCCGAAGGCAGTCGCTTAACCAACTGAGCCACCCAGGCGCCCTTTTCTTTCTTTTTTAAAAAAATATTTTATTTATTTATTTGTCAGAGAGAGAGAGAGCACGCAAGCATGAGCAAGGCGAGGGGCAGAGGGAGAAGCAGACTCCCCGCTGAGCAGGGAGCCCGATGAGGGACTCGATCCTAGGACCCTGGGATCATGACCTGAGCCAAAGGCAGACGTTTAACCGACTGAGCCCCCAAAAGAAAGAAGTTAATTAACAACCACTTTCTCTCACTTTCCCTGTGGTGGCCTGTGTGTGTGTGTGTGTGTGTGTGTGCTATTATGAAAAAAACAGGAATAGACATGTTTTCCACTCTTAGCTGAAGCATATTCAGAACCTTGTCTATAGGTCCAGGCTCTGGTAGGGAATGTTATAAAAGAAACACAGTGATCAAAGATCAAAACTCCCAGGAAGTCTTATTGGCTGCTTCTGTTTCTACTTGTAGTCACAAACAGCTGTTGCAACCTCCCAGCAAACAACCATCAGCCCATGAGAAATCTCACAAATAGGAAGCACAATTCCAGGCCAGAACAAATAATTTCTCTAGAGTGAGTGAACATAGCCTGACTTCCCATTGCTGTGTATGATGTCCTGTAACAGCAGAGAACTTTGTATGTCTATCCTTATAATTAGGACCTGGACCGGGTCTATACCCTGTTCTTTGAGGTTTTGGGAATATGTCGTGCACATCTAAACTTGTGTTCTATTGATCTCGTTTTTCTGCATCTAAATCTCTCTTAATATTCTCAGGCTTCTAGCCAGGATTCCTACACCGTATCGTTTTGGTTCTTGGCTCATAATGTTTACTTCAACTTCTCTTAATTGCTTGTATTAGACTGTGATTAACATGTTCTCATGTAATTTATTTGACTACTTGAGACAGGGCGCTGTGTCTTCTGAGTTGATACTTCATCCCTTGATCTTTTACTTCTCTATGAATTCATAATATTTCTTTGCCAATCTTTATTCTATGTTAACAAAACCATGATGTACAGAAGCTGGCTCCAGGTATTTCTGACCAATACTGGGATTTAGAGTAAGATAAATAATACGTAGATAACTTCGCGGCATCACTCCAAATCAGATAAAAATTTGCAATATGTATAAATTATTTCATATTTAGTTAAATTTGCCTTACATGTCTTCTGAGTAAGCATAATCCTTATGAGCATGTATAAATAGCAAACATGAAAATTGTCAGGCCAAGGATTCACACTGCCTTATTTCATACCATAAGGAACAGTACACGTTTATTGTTTATCTTTGCCAAAGTGATACTAACTTGACAGTATTTGATCTCCAAAATGGCCGAAGAGCACATTTTCTAGTTTAAAAGAATTCTAGATTATTTGTATTTTGTAAATTACTCAAGTAGTGAGTAAAATGAGTGCATTCTTATTGAAAGACATATGAGCACATGTAGAAGTGTTTTGAATAAAACCACATTTCCCTCAGTTAACTATGTTAACTATAATAACTATAGCTTAATGGTTTCATTTATTTTTCTACATAGTTTTGCAATATTTACAGTTATTTATAGATACCTGGCTTGTATATTTTATTTTGAATTATATTTTATTTCCTCGAAGATGACCTGTTTTATGTCAATTAACACTATGTCTTGGAGGATTTTATTTTTCATCTGTTTACATATAGCTTCAATCCTATTGGTTATCAATTTCAATTTTTTAATGACCCCCCCCACTAAAGGTCACTTATATCAAGCATACAGTTTCCATTTTTTTCAATATTGGGAACAGGTATGCTTCACATAGTGCATATATATGAAAGTATGTATTTTCACATTAGTCTTTTTTGCTAATCTGACTAGTGAAAATCACATCTCATGATTTAATTTACATTTATTTCTATACTTATTATTTCAGTCCATTCAGGCTATGATAGCAAAATGCCATGTACTGGATAGTTCATAAATATTTATTTTTCATAGTCCCAGAGGCTGGGAAGTCTGGCAGATTAGGTATCTGGTGAAAGCCTCTTTCTGGGAGGTAGACTGCCGAATTCTGTGTCCTCAGGCAATGGAAAAGACAAACTACTTGTCTGGGGTCTTTTTTTTTTTTTTTAATGAGAACACTAATCACATTCATGAAGGCTTCACACTCATGACTTAAGCAACTCCAGAAGGTCCCACGTCCTAAGATCATCACTTTGGGCATTAGGTTTTCAATATATGAATTTTGAGGATACACAAACATTCAGACTATAGCATTTACAATTCATATATGAAACTTCTATTTATGGTTTAAAATTTCCCCCAATAGATTATAAGTATTTCTTATAAATTCCTTGTTGGAATTTTTTCATATCAAGTTATAAATTATTTTTCTTTTATCTATGGTGTAAACATTTTTCACTAGAGTGACTTGGGATTTGGGATGTATTCCCGCAGAGGACCAGATCTGAAATATTCACAAAACTGTACTTTGGGACATATAAGTCTTACAGATGTCTCAGTTTACTAAAAAAAGCTCAAATAACACATTTTCTGTAGAACATGTTAAAAAATGTTAAATGGGGAAACATTCCATTGTGTGTCTTCTCCCTATCTCCCGTGTCCACATAAAAACTTTGCTTGCATGGCAATTAGATTATATCCTGCTTGTCCATGGTACAGATCTGCCCTGATATAAGAAATGAGCAGCCAGGATACTGGAGTCACCATAGGGAAGGACATTTGCCCTAGAGAGATGTCTTATTCCCACCAGAATTTCTGAGTTAGTATTCTACCAGTGTTGTATTTAGGCACTGAAATTTGGAGTTAAACTCTTATTACAATATCATCTAGACTTTTCTGATTACTAAACTTCTATTCCACAGCTACTGAAAATTTTCCCACATAAATTGTTGTTAATTTTTTGTGAAAAGATACCGCTGGCATCTGTAAGATAAAAATTTTATTGGCTAATAGGTTACATTATTTGATTGTCTTAGGGGTGTTAGGTGCGTGAGGTCTTAATAAACTGCTGCCTTGCCATTTTTCTTTTCCTTTATATTAACGTTCTCCTTATATAGATGTATTACCAAGATTCTGTGAGCTTTCTATTAAAAGCTGTGCAGCTTTTCATTTTTAATTTCTACTACTGGTTTTCTATTGCTGTGTGGCAAATTCTGACAAATTTAGTGGCTTAAAACAACACACATTTATTAGCTCAGTTTCTGTGGACCAGGAGTCTGCACACAGGATGGCTAAATCCTCTGCTCAGCATCTCATAAGGCTGAAATCAAGATGTCAGCCAATCAGCAAAATCATCAGAGGCGCTGTGTCCTTTCTGAAGCTAAATGATTGTCGACAGAAATAAATTCTTTTCAGGTATAGAACTGAGGTACTCAGCTGCTGGAGGTCACTTGCAGTTCCGGGCTACATGGCTCCCTCCAAAATATGGTGGTTTGCTTCTTTAGGATCAACAGAAGAAGCAGAGTGCCACTGCTTTCAATCTGTCTGACTTCTGTCTTTTAAGTACTCACCTGATTATGTCTGGCTAATACAAAATAATCTTTCTCTGATGAACTGGAAGTCAACTATTTAGGGACCTTAATTACACTTGTAAATTTCCTTCACCTTTGCCCTATCACCCAATCATATTTTGCTATATTCGCTCTCAAGGGGAGGGATTACAAAGGAGGTATAATTCCATTTTTTTCTCTAGAAGTCATTTATTCAGATTTATCCTATGAATTAATTCACAAATTTAATACCCTAACCATATTTCCTTAATAATTCTACTGCATTATTATATATGTTTAAATATTTTCTCTAATGTTTAACACTTACTTATATGGTTTATTCTTGCTCCCTTTTTCCTTATTTGTACACTTGCCTTTTATTCTTTGTACTGATCCAATTATCCTTGAATATCCAGGATATAACGGCGATTCACTGAGTCAGCCCCTGTCGACTACTTTGTCTGATGGATGTGCTGGAGCTTCTGTGGCTGACTGTGCAATTGTGCTTCCTTTGTGTGTGTGTGTGTGTGTGTGTGTGTGTGTGTGTGTGTGTGTGTGCTTCTTTTTTAATGAGACATTGAATTCAACTTGATCTAACCTTGAAGAAAATTCCAGCATGCCAACAGCCTTTTAGAGTCTCATACTTAGCAGGTGTAGTTCAGATTTCAATCAAGAACCCTTAATGTATTCTGAGGAAGAATCAGTGAGAAATCTAGAATCTTCTCTCTATCACTTTGTGTAGCTTCTTCTTCTTATGTCTTGCCCTGCCAATTCCATTAGCTTTAGCAGCGTCCTAAGCTCACTGAGGTTGGGTCTTCCATTTGGGATTTATCTTCCTGCTTCCAGATTCAAAAGTCTTTTCAGAGAGAATGCCAAGTTTATTGAGGAGTGACCATGGAGTTCATCTCATGCAATTAACTTTTGCCAAGGAATACAGTCCAGCAAAGCTGTTGTTCAATTACTAAAAATAGTTGGCTCATATGCTTTGTCCAATTTTGAGGTTGACTTTTTCTAGACAGTAAATCTGGTGCCAGTTTTCTGTAATGGCTGAAAGAGGGAATCCCTACAATAATATAGTCAAAAAAATATTTCAAGGGAAATACTTGATGAATTCTCTGAGGTTACATAAATTAACATCATAATTGAAATAAAATATATAATCATTGATAATTAATTTGCCATGACCCTGAGGATTCCTGAAACTTTGACTAGAGATTGAGAAAATTAATCTTTTTATAGAATCCTCCACATAGGTGGATATCAATTAGAATGATAATTCCCTAAAGTAGGGGCATCTGGGTGGCTCAGTTGGTTGGGCATCCAACTCTTGATCTCAGCTTGGGTCTTGATCTCAGGGTCGGGAGTTCAGGCCCCATGTTGGGCTCCACAATGGGCATGGAATCTAATTATTATTATTATTATTATTATTATTATTATTATTATTATTATCCCCTAAAGTAGATAGGACTTTGTGCTTCAACTGATTTGAAAATAACAAGTGGATGCATTTGAGTGAGGTTCAAGTAGTGGGGAGTAGATTATGCTTTCCATACAGTTTATATTGCTCCACTAGGCACTAACTGAGAATAAAAGACTAGATGAAAACCTATTTGGTTAGTCAGAGTTAAAATCCGGTCTAAAGATTTGAGGAAAGGATCACACATGGACTTGAAAGCCAAACCATCTGGAATTGGAAGACATAATTCTTTATGCATTTCCTACCCTACCCTTAGTTCCAATGAAATGCTCAGGAGCATACACAAAATTTCTCCTTAACATGTCATCCTTTAAACTATATCCACAAACTTTTGTTCTTGTTTGTTCCATATTTTTTTTTCTTGTTTAATATTTTTTTAGCAATGCCTGGAGTCTGATTACCAGCTACTCTCTCCTTTGTATTGTGTGTTCAACGGAAATGATTTTGTTTCATACTTATATGGGCTTTATCCACTTCTGAAGACTCCTTTACTTCACTCTTTTTGCTTTCTTGTGAAATATCCTCCAAATGATATAATCTAATGGTATGTTCTACTGGTCAAAGGCAGAATTTTAGAATCAAATGGTCAGATGGCATCCCTGATAGCTAACATAAAACATTTTTGCCATTAATTTCAGGGATATGTTTAGTTTCATATATGTGTCCATGGGTGAAGTGGTGGTGGTTCCTGTCATAAAAAGAAGAATGTGTATTAAATAATATACTTAAGAGATGTTTTCTAGAATATAAGTTCTGAAGATTTTAGCAAGAGAAATTGTTTTTAGCAAAATTTACCATGAAAGCAATATAGAATAGAATAAAAACACAACATCCAGTTGAACTGGCACCAGAGTGTTCAGAAACTCCAGAATCCTGATCTTAACGGTTTCTTTGAGGCGCCTGGGTAGCTCGGTTGGTTGAGCATCTGACTCTTGGTTTCTACTCAGGTCATGATAACAGGGTCCTGGGTTGGAACCCAGAGTCGGGCTTGGCTCTCAGCAGGGAATCTGCTTCTTCTACCTCTGTCCCTGCCCATCATGCTCTCTCTCCCTCTCTCAAATAAATAAATAAAATCTTAAAAAAAAAAATTCTCTTTTCAGTGGTCTCAGAAAAGTTTGACAACCACTACTGGGGCAGATAAAACACTGGTCTAAATTTAGAAAGCATGTATTATAATCCTGACAGAGACCCCCCCCCCCGACCTGTTCAGCCTTTGTCAAATCCGTTGACCTCTGTGGCACTCAGCTTCTTCATTAGTCAAATAAATTGGTGAGAATAAGAAGGATGTAGGTGATTTCCATATTCTTCCCCAGCTATTGAATTGTACAGGATGATCTATGTTTAATTACTTACAAAAAAAATAGAAATATTTAAGACTTTGGCAATTAATGAAATTTTATAATCTGTGAAATGATACAGTACCTAGAAGAAATAGATCCGTACTCATTGTCAAGACACTTTGAAACAGTAAGGCCATTCTCTTTGTATTGCAGAACAAATGAAAAGTGAAGATAGAATCCTCTGACATTCTGTTATCATAAAAATTAATGATCAGATTGATATAGATGAATGGTCAGTGGCTATAATACATAGTAAATGAATTATTTCCTAAAAAAATTCCCAGTGTAAATTCATAATGGCCTATTATAGAAAAAACATTTTAATCTTCATATGATCTAGAACTTGACTTGTTTTTAAGATTTTATTTATTTGAGAGAGAGAGAAGAGAGACAGAGCATGAACAAAGGGGAGGAGGAGACAGAGGGAGAGGGAAAAGCAGACCCCCCACTGAGCAGGGAGCCCAACGCAGGGCTTGATCCCAGGACCCTGAGATCATGACCTGAGCCAAAAGCAGGTGCTTAACCAACTGAGCCACCCATGCGCCCCTAGAACTTGACATTTTAAGTACGGGTTGTCCCAGGTTCATTTTACGCAGGGTGAAAATGATCTCAAGAGAATCTGGAACTTTCATCTTTATCATTATTAATGTAACTTCACTTTTTTATTTTTTTATTTATTTTTATTTTTTTTTTTAAAGATTTTATTTATTTATTTGAGAGAGAGAATGAGAGAGAGAGAGCATGAGAGGGGGGAGGGTCAGAGGGAGAAGCAGACTCCCTGCTGAGCAGAGAGCCCAATGCGGGACTCGATCCCGGGACTCCAGGATCATGACCTGAGCCGAAGGCAGTCGCTTAACCAACTGAGCCACCCAGGCGCCCTAACTTCACTTTTTTATAAGAAACTGTGGAGATGAGTTTAATAATATGATTTGAAAGTAACTAGAGGATCATCTTTTTAAAAATTCATAAACTACCTCCTAGAACACTAGAGATGACTATATTGTTCATTTTGATTTTGAGGTTTAAAGACCTCTAAATATCTGAAACTACCTATATACCTATACATACCATCTTTGTATGTATCTGTGTAACTATCTATCTATCATCTATCTATTCATCTATCATCTAACTAGCTAGCTAGCTTAATTATAGGTAGACACATACATACCAGGGGGAGCTGGTTAAGTGTAATTTTTTCAGTGTTAGTAATATTAATATAGTGATAATGAATTTATTTAACTAGCTAGAAAGTTAACTCATCCTTAAGTGAATGGAATACACAATAAGATTTAAGAGGAAAATAAAGTCTTGAACTTTTAGACACAGTCAAAAATGGATGGAATGAGATGCAGTAAGGTAGATAAATATGTGTCCAGGAAAATTGTGAACTGTGTCTCTGTCAAGGAAGAGGGTCATAGGAGGTTTAAGGACACCTCAAACGAATATTAGGTGTCTCATCTAATGTCTCCTCAGACTCAACTTGGTATTTATTTTTAATTCACTTCCAAAGAATGGCTTTTTACATTGTTGCAAATAGTTTCTTTTCCAGTTTTCATGTGTTTTTGTTTTGTTTTGGCTTCCATAAGGTCTCATATTCCCAGCTTCACTCACTCATTCAAGCCCACAAATACACAGTGAGCACAATGTAAGCCACACACTGTTGTAGGTTCTGCTGACAGGGCAAAGACCAAAACAGATAAATCTTCCAACTCACGTGGAATTTACATTCTGGCACGTTGTTAAGTGTCAGTGCTTAATTATGACTGCTGAATGGGACATTTCTCATAGGTGGAAGAAAGCATATACATCTCCTTTTCTCTTCTGTGCTTCATTCCTATTGCACTCCATTAAGTTTTGGTGGACTCAATTCCTCCCTATTATGTGAACCCCTCTGCCTACTTTGGATTATATTTATTTTCCTTGCTTGAGACATGCAAACTGTTTCCATCTACTTTGAAAACCTATCTGCAGCATACTTCAGACTTGTAACTTCTGGCTGTACAAATTTTTTTTAAGTTAACATTGTTTCATCCTTTTTAAAAAAAACATCCTGAGTTCTCCTATTTTTTAATATGTCACACTACAATTTAATTGAATATATTGAAACAGAAATATCTGACTTTTTCATGACAGATGCAAAGAGGTTTTGGATAAACATGGAGCTTCCTAGTATACTTGAATTAACATGGCTTAATAGGCTTACAACAGTCCAAAATTCTCCTTTATTCCTCCCAAACATCTTTTCAGTAAAAGTTTTGGTGCTTAAACCCAAACTTAAGATGAATTAAATCAAAAGATGTCTTCTTGTAGCTAGGTCCTCTTTGAAACTCTGAAATACTCATAGAGATGTGGAGATTCTCCCCGGTATTTGAGGCATAAACCATGCTGCAGCTGCTGGGTATATAAATATCCTGGAGTCACCCAGCTTTGTGGTGAGCAGGAAACTTTTGGCAGCAAGAAATATCTGTTTGCCAACACTGAGTTCCTCTGAGTATGGGCCACCTCCTGATTTCTTGCCATATAGCCAGTTTCCAGTGGCTGTGTAATCACCAAGCACAATGCAAGATCAAAACAAATATGTCCTTAGGTTGATATTTTTCAATTTTTCCACCCAGCAGGTAAACAAACATTCGTCAATTTTCTCAGAGGGAGCTCACTTCCAATTTCGAGGAACTGATTATAGAGATTTCTGTGAACCCACTAGAAAGGGAAGATGTAGGTCCAGGTTACACAGTGGTTACTACTTTGTTGAAGCCTCTTTGAAATTTCTCCCAGAAGGAAAACTGCAGATGAATCCCACTGTGCCAGCCTGTCCCTGGTGGTTTGTATGCACATTACTGTTCTATGGAGTTCCAACAGTGTCTTTGCCCCTGAGCTCGATCTTAGGACCTCAGATAAAACATCACCCATGTGTTCAACCAATTGCTCAATGCTTTTATTCATTTCTCTAAAATAACACTCCAATATAAAGCATATGAGTAATAGGAATAAAATTATTTCAGCATATCCACACATCCATGAGCGGGGCAAGATTTTATACTTTTTCATGTATACTGTATGGAAACTGTTCCAATATATACAATATTTATTTTTACATAGGCCCTTAGATATTCTTATCACTATATTCGGGATAAGGATATCGTTAGTTATATATGTGCCTTCCCTGACTATGGGTTTTTTAAAGGCAGAAAATGTGTCTTAGACATCTTTGATCCAAAAAAAAAAAAATCACCAACAATACTTACTACACCTTGTGTAGTAAGTATTCAATAAATATTTGTGTCTTTAACAATTAGGAAGAATTGGAAATCAGATATATTTTGTATATAGGAAAATCTATATACATTCTCATGTATTCATTTGTGTGTGTAACTATCTTTACATATTGCCATTAATATTTTTTTTCACATCTATTTACTTTATTATGGTTTTATGTTTTAAAACTCATGGTGAGGGGTGCCTGGGTGGTTCAGTTGGTTAGCATCTGCCTTCGGCTCGGGTCATGATCCCAGGGTCCTAGGATCAAACCTCACCTCTGGCTCCCTGCTCAGTGGGGGGTCTACTTCTCCCTCTGCCCCTCACTCGTGTTCTCTCTCACTTTTTCTCTGTCTGAGATAAATAAATAAAATATTTTAAAATAAATAAATAAAACTCATGGTGACTTGTGCTATTTTCTTTCTTGCTAATATTGTTAAGTCCCAAAACAGTTCTAAGAAAAATACCTTAGATGTATATTTAATAATTCAAGTGCTTAGGATGAGTTGGGTGCTTGGTTCACTCAGAGTATTCTTCTCACATAAAATCAACTTAACACAGTAACAGTGTGAGGTACACCTGGGAGTGGATGTGTTAATTTGTGTTTTGGAGGATCTGCACTAATATCCACTGGGTAACCTAATCATTTTGAAGTATACATTATAATTTCATATCTACTCCTCTGTTCACTGGAAAAAGAGAAATAGCTTCTTTTTTTAAATTTGCAGATGACAGTTAAATATATTGTTCTTGAAAAAATATTTAAAACAAATTTGAGGGATCCCTGGGTGGCTCAGTCAGTTAAGCATCTGCCTTCGGCTCGGGTCATGATCCCAGAGTCCTGGGATTGAGTGACATCGAACCCCTTGCTCAGCGGGGAGGCTGCTTCTCCCTCCCCCTCTGCCTGCAGCTCCCCCTGCTTGTTCTCTCTCTCTCTCTCTGACAAATAAATAAATAAAATCTTTAAAAAAATAAAACAAGTTTGAATTTCCTTCAATCAGTACATCCTGACTTAATCCCTAGAAAACCCACTGTAGCCCTAGGAACAGCCCTTCTTTCTTGGGTCTTTTATTATCCATACATACTTTGTGATTTCATCCACACTTTTGCTTTAAATAACATCAATATGTGAATGATATCCAAAATTATGTTTTCAATTGTGAACCCTTCCTCTAACTATATACTTCTAAAAACAACATACTCATTGTCACTAATTATATACCTAAAAACAACTTAACCTAAATTTTTCAAAAACAAACTACTACTCTTTCCTTAAAACCTACTACTTCTCACATTCTTCCCTATCATATCAATGGCAACTTCGTTTTGCACTGCTCATTCCGAAACTATCACTTTCCTTAAATATTCACTTTCTCTTGCTATACATATTCAATCTTTCAACAAATTCCACTTTTTCTACTTTCAGATATATCCACTGTTGACCACTAACTACAAACTCCAATGCTACTGTCCAAGGTACAACCACCATTTCTCATTTAATTTCTGCAGTGGGTTCTTAATTGAACTTGATGCTTCTACCCTTCACTTACTACAGTATAATTTCAAAACAGGAGACAGATTATTTTAAGAAAGATAATGTCAGTCATCCTATCAAAATTCTAGAATTACTTCATACTTCATGCAATATAAAATTAAAGTTCTTACAATTGCTCTTGAGCTCCTCCAAGATCTCTTCCTGTAAAATACACACACACACACACACACATATATATATCTGAATAGACCTATTATATATATAGCATAACATATGAAGTATACATATTAAATACATATATTCACATATGTAGATTTCATATATATATATATATCATACATATATACATACACATGCCCACACATATATATATATATATATATATACACATTATATATATTATATATGTGTGTGTGTACTCCATATGTCTTAACTATACCAGGCATGCTTTTCATTAGTTCAATCATAAAGGGTAATCTTGTATGACGTTCCCTAGGTATTGCACATTCAGTGATTTTCCAAACACAAAATGTAGTTTTAACTTGAGGTTTTATTACTCAGTGAAAACAAGCTTCATTTAAAAGCTCAGTGTCGGCTCTCCTCTGTAGGCCACAACTATTGAAGATACTCTTACAGAGCTGGAATCTCTGAGAGAAAAGAGACATTGAATCCTCAAATAATAGAGGTCACATATTGATACTTAAGGCTGAATAGAAAGGTAGATGCATTATTGTAGTGCGCAGGATGTGACAGACAAGAGGGTAGGTAGAGCCACAGAGATCCATGGGGATGGTTATTAAAAACAGTATTCTGAGGGGCCAGACAAATTGGCAACCAACAGCATATTGCTCAGTCTATGCAAACAAAAGAAATTAAGAACGAATAATCAGGAGCCTTCGGAAGACATCCTAATAAAGTGTCATGACCCCTTTCCCAGGTGCTGAGGTTGAATCAATATTCAGATTGTAAATGAAAGGCCAAATCCCCATGAGAAATTACCCTACAACACAAAGGCAAACTCATCCTGTAATGATTCTGGCAGTTTTCCCCCAAAGGATTCTAGGCCATTTAATCCACTTGAAAACAAAATCTTTCAAAGACTGTTAGAAATAAAATCTCAATAGTCATGGATACTGAAGTACCTGCAGCGTTTTCACAGCATCACTTAAAGTTGGGGCATCCGTGTCAGGTTATAAATAAATCCAGTGTTCATCACACACACACACACACACACACTCTCAAACACACATATACATACATAAAATGTATGAGTGTAATAAACAGACTTGAAAACTGACAGATCCCCACATAATTTTGAGGTTTATAGAGAGATATTGAAGGGAAGCCACTACCTCTCCTCTACCCCAAGAGAGTAAATTGAAAGCAATTATCATGAGCCAGGGAAATGCCAGAGATAAACGCAATTAATCTAAATATGCAAGAATGATTGTCCCCACAATATTGCCATGTAACTTAGCGTGTGGCGAGTGTGAGCCCTTGTTCCAGATGTACAGTCAGATTGTATCATCTTGCTAGTCCAGATTAATAGCCTCAGAACGTGGTACATGGTCCTCAACCTGTGAAAAGCATTATTTCCTATTCCTATCAAGGAAGATGAGTACACGCATCACATTCACACATGATGGACAGTTTTTTACCCAAAGGCTATGATAATTTTCCTGCCTTCTTTTGTAATATAGACTAAAGAAATCTGAACCATCTGGACATTCCACAACACATCATATTGGTACATTCTATTTTTGACATCATTATAATTGGACCAGAAAAGCAAGATGTGGAAAACACATCAGAGGCCTTTATAAGATGCATGTTCCCCTAAAGGCTGGAGATAACCTTATAAATATTTGGATGCCCAATACATCACTTAAGTTTTTATGAATTCAATTATCAGGGGCATGCTGGTTTACTTCTTGAAAAATAAAGAAAATTCTTGCATTACATAACTTCTCCCCTAAGAAAAAAGCACAGCACCTGATCGGTCTTATCAGGTTCTGGAGATAGCACATTCTACATCTCAGACTACTGTTCAGATGCATTTACTGAGTATTAAAAAAAGCTATCAGATTTCTTGGGGCCTAGAGCAAGAAAGGCTCTGCAGAAGGTCCATGGCATGGTGCACATAGCTCCATATTTCAGGCCCAATAGTCCAGGAAATCCTATAATCTTAGAGTTAGTTATCTGTGGTGAGAAAAGATCCTGTGCAAGGTTTATAACAAACCTCAAATTCAGCTTAAAAATGTAGATCCGTAGTTAAGAAACAAGGTTGTATCATCTGCAGCAGAGATTTATATAGTTTCAGTAGCACTACAGTGTCCTGGTGGAGATGGAATATCTGACAATGGAATACAAGTGACCATGGAGCAGGAATTTCCCATCAATTGGGTATGGTCAATCCCACCCAGGCATATATTGAGCTGGCCCAGTGATAACCCGTGTTAAGACGGTATTATATCCAAGGCATCAGCTCGCTGAATTTTACAGTTAAGCTCTTTAAGCAGATTCAGACCACCATTTCATCTACATTGCTGCCCACTGTCTCTTCTGTTAGCGCATGCCTAAAGCAGCATTGGTAATAGTGAATGGGGTCTAGAGAGCTTTATTGGGTTTTGTGACTAAGAGAGAAGGATAAAAGTCAAACTTGTTGATTCAGTGTGTGGATGCAAGCTCAAGTAGCCTTAGGAGACAACACTGGGGGCAAACACTGTCATTCATTTGGTGTGAGAGAAAAAAGTGGTCCAAGCTTAACATATATGCAAACTTGGGGAATTTTGAATGTTGTTTTTGGATTATCAAAGGCATGAAAGCACAAAAATGAAAAAACTACCAGGGACAAGGATGTCTGCATAAGAGGCATGTGGATGGACTTATGTACGTGGGAACAAAGTGTAAAACTCTTTTATTGCCTTTCAACAAAAACTTTGCTTCTTAAATGGAAGAGTCACTAAACAATAAAATAGGCCAAGTGATGTCAGGTGGTCATTGGCTAGCAGAGGGCAGGCACACAGGACTCATCTTTGGAGAGCATAGATGTTAAGAATGCAGGTTCTGCGGCAACCCTCAGTTTGTTTCCTGAGATTAAGAATTCCTCATATCAGTGAAGTCATATGATACATGTCTTTCTCTGATTGACTTATTTCACTCAGCATAATACCCTCCAGT